>NW_022900918.1:9057048-9070487 GCF_012274545.1 Fukomys damarensis
TTCATAGGAAAATGGATACATATTGAAGATATACTCCTAAGTGAAATAAATAAGTCCCACATGTGTAAATACCGAATAGTTTCCCTGGTGTGAATATTCTGCAACAATGCATAAGATTCTAATAAGATTACTGACATTTAGAAATGGGAGGAAAGGAGCTAAAGATGTAGGGAAGGTGTGATACGTAGGGGAAGAACAAAAAGGGAAAAGAAAAAAATGTGAGAGAATGAAAAGATGAAAATAAAGTGTTTGTAGATGGGGAGGGGAGGAGGGGGTGAAGGGAGGGCAGAGGTAAGGGGAAAAAAATGAGAATCAAGACTTGCCATGTAAAGGTACATGATCCCAACAATGAATGTAACTGTACTGTATCCCTAAATGTACCAATAAACTCAATAAAAAAAAATAAAAAATAAAAAAATAAATAAAAGTAAGTCATATCTTCTAGTTCTTTGAAGCCCACGTAAATCAGTAAATGAAGAGAATGTTCAGAACAGTAATTTTTAAACTCTCTCCTATATACTAACTGATTAATTCTAGATATAAAATCATTGCTTATCTTGTAAAACATGACTCCTTCATTTTTCTGGATTCTCAATCATTTTGACTTGGGAAATTAAGGAAATTTTCTTTAAGTGACTAAGATATTTTGACAGGTTGTGAGATTTTGAACAATAAGTAGGTGTTTTTCTAAGGCAGAAACTCTGTGTTCATGCCTGTATTAGTCAGTATTTTTTATGAATTTCTCTTGCGATAATGCACCTGTAACTGTATGTTTGTTACAGTGACCTTTGAGAAGGAGAAAAGCAGTCCCAGAAGGGAAGTGACAAGAAGGAAATGAGAACTTCTTGTTTAAGTTTAGACTGAAATTTTTCATCATTGTGCTGAGTGCTTTGCCTGTTTTCTGTAAATTTTAAAATCAAACCTTAACCATGTCTATTCCAGAATAAAATTTCTAATTTCTTTTATTCAAGAAATATTTTAATACTTGAATCATGTATAATTTTAAGTTTGAAAATGTATCAAATTGAAAATGAACATTCCCTAATTATTACTTTTAGAATGTTTCATATTTTATTATGAAGAAAAGAAAAACTGTCGAATTTTGAAAGTAATATACATCTCAAAGTTTTATGTGCTTATAATTGTCAACTCTTAAAATCACACTATATGCATAAAACAGTAATGATTATTTTATGCTTGAATTCATGATAGAATAGTAACAAGTTTAAAGAGAATTTTCAAAATAAAATTTTTATGAAAAAAAGGTTAATAATGATTAAGATGATATAAGTAAAATAGTAAGTTTACAAATCAAGTTAGAAATCCAAAACAAGGGACATAGACTGACCGCAAAGGAAATCTTATTTTAAACAATGCAGCCATGCTACAGAGAAGACACATGAAAAGGAAGGAAATTACTGAAGCTATTACACTCACAACACTGCCAGCTGGGAGTCCAGTTGCTCAAGGAAACTGGTGCTTCTTGAACTTTGGGAGTTCCTAATTAGAATACAAGTTAGAAATATAACAGAAAACATAAAGGAAAAAGAAATTTAATGTTAGTTCTTATTTTGCCTCTTTAAATCTTAAAGACAGACTTAAGGAAGCCTGGGTAAGTAAACAATAAATAATTTTTATAACTACTGACTTCTGATACCAATTATACTTTATCAAATTTTAATATTCTATCACATATTTATCCTACCTTTTAGACAGGCATTCCTACCATAGCTTGTGCACTGTATACTGCATTTAAAGCTACTCTATATGAATCAAATTGTGTGCACTTAGAATGCATTTTTATATTCCTTAAAAAGCAGATCTTTCTTCCATTTGGCTTTTACTACATACTTTGCCAAAGGATTTTGCAATAGATGAGCCTTCATAGGATTATAAATCACAGCAAGCTAAAATAAATGCTATAGAAATTGAATACATGGTACCATGCTTTTGCACAGTGATAATCACCTATATCCTGAGAGCATATAAATATGTGCACTAATTTATATTTTCACTTTAAGGAACTTAAATAAATATTATGCCCATATATTTTGTTATTTATGGTAGTTCAAATTACTCCCTACAGGTTTATAGGACTAATGTGACCTTCCCAAGGTCTATGCTAACAAAGGAAAAGACCCAAAGCTATTACTTGGAAAATTAAAATTAAAACAAAACCCAAAATGTAACAGCTCCTATTTGTATGCAGTTGTGTGGATATTTCTAGTAAACCATACTGAGGTCTAAATTTAAGTGGATTATTGCTTTCATTCTCCATTGCATTGCTAGTGAACCTATTTTTCAAAGTTGATCAGTATGCATGACAACATATTCTCTGATTGATCAGTATGCAGGGTTGGATTACTCCAGAGAACATTTGGGCATTTTCAACTATGTCCTGTGGATTAACCTGCAGAGTTTGCATTTTGGAGGGCGGGTGCTAAGGGAGGAAACAAAAATGATTTTAATGGTCTAGCACCGTGGAAGTTTGATCAACTCCCTGTGTACAGGTCGAGCCATCTTATGAAATCCTTTGCTGTAAGACAATGATCCTACAGCTCTTTGGAAATAAATATACCTTATTGTCATGGGAGAGCAATGAAACTGATTAAACACACATGAGTGGCATGTATTTTTAGTTTTATAATTATACAATAATTCTGCCATTTATTCAGATATATTGATTTTCTAATGGTAATATCTATTCCATGTTGGTGATACATTTAGGACTAGAAGTTTCTGAACATCTATTGCATTAAAGTTCATGACAATAACTTTAGATTTTTTTATTTATTTTTTATTTTTTTAAATTTTTTTCCAGCTTTAATTGAGTTTACTGGTACATTTTAGGGATACAGCACAGTTACATTCATTGTTGGGATCTTGTACCTCTACATGACAGGTCTTGGTTCTCATTTTTTCCCCTTACCCCTGCCCTCCCTTCACCCCCTCCTCCCCTCCCAATCTACAAACACTTTATTTTCATCTTTTCATTCTCTCACATTTTTTCTTTTCCCTTTTTGTTTCTTCAAAAGATCTTTATTAGACCTTGTTAGGTAGGAAGGCAATTGAGGATCTCTGCAGAATATTAGGGCTTGTCCAAGTGTGATCTTAAACAATCATCTGCTAATAAAGAAGGAAAGAAAGAAGGAAGAAAGGGAGGGAGGTGAAGGGGATCTGGGGGGAAGTGGGGAAACCTTTATTAGTAATTCCAAGTAGATTCCAAAAGTTAAGTGAAATAAAAATATTCTAAGTGCTAAGTTTAATCTTATTCAAGAATTTAAAAATTCTTGATTTTTTATTTATATTTTGATTTTCTTAAATCTTTGTAATTGGAAAATTTCCATTAAATTGACAGAGAAAAGATATTCAATAGGTAGGGAAATTTTTTGAAATATATGTTCTGGTATCTCATATAACAATAAATTATCAATGCTTTACAAATCACAGTGTGAAATTTTATAAAACAAATGGACTTAAGAGTGCTGGATGTAAGAAATCTAGGGGGCATGTAGAAATGAGAATTTTGTAAATACGCATTGTGAATGAAATGCACAAAATGAGGATCACTTTTATATCAAATGACCTTGATTTGATTCAACAATTATTGCATCCTTGCAGCTAAGTCATGCAGTTGTAGAAAGGTATGGGATATGCAATTTCTTTCTCTCTATTATCCAGAATGTTCTCTAAGGCAGAGCTTGGGTAAAAATGGCACCACATTCATTATAGCCACAATGAAAATATTTATCATATTCCAACTTCCATTTTCACTGTGGAAAAAACCTTACAAAAGCAAATAAGTTACTTGAAAAAAAGATAACACATTAACCTCCCAGTAACAGCTAATACATTAACATTTGCTCTCTATCAATTAGCACCATAGATGTTGGACAGTGATAAGAGTCCACAAAGCAGAATATTAACATGGAAGACAGCACCGGTGTTAAAAGGGGTTTAGCTGAACATCACAGAAAAAAATTATTTGATACCTTCACTGTATTTGCCTTTGTTGGATGAACTTTAAGGCTGAGATCACAATTATTTGATTAGACTCTTAGTTTAGTGGAACAGAGTTGACCACATCTTACAAAAACAAACAGACTAGAGAAAGGCACCAAGCAGTAGCAGCTGGAGCAGCTGGAGCCACAATAGAGCTTAGCTTCCTTGATAAAAGAATTGATGCAGATGATGGTGAGGCATCGCTCAAAACCCCACAGTCCTCTGTCATGTCCTAGCAGCAGCAGAGCCTGACCCTCCAAGAGTATGCTACAGGCAGGATTCAGCACTCCCTGCAAGCTGCTGTCTGGATTTAAGATACCTTTTCTCACTGTGGCACCCTTTGCTTCTGCCTGAGAGAATCGGCTTGCCTTCTATTCTGCTTTCCGACGATATTTGGCTCTGCTTTTACCCCCGCCCTTCATCGCAGTTCTTTGCAAAATGAACTTTTATCAGTGCATCCTTTCAGCTACCTCTCCCACGACTAGCCCCTTGGTTCTCTTTGTCCTTCTAAACTTCAGAAGAGAGAATTTCCAGAATCTTCATTACTTTCTGGGTAGAGTCATCCATAATAAGTGGCCAGATGGTCAGAGTCATTTTCATCAGTTAAATTTGGGCCAGGCAGATAATCTGACTAGCATATCAGTGCTAAAACTACTGGGAGAACAGTTGTTTATGTGTTTGAGTATGGTTGAGATTTACATCCCTTAAAGTAGGCATGAAAATCTTAAATTTTAAAATCAAATTCCCTAAGAGCTAGCATACATATTTAGTGACTCTGAAAATATAAGATAAATAGTTCCCACAAAGTAGGAAAGTATATCTTTAATCCCAGGTATAATTTTTTGCCCTTCAAAATGCCTTAGACTGACTTACATTGTCCAACATGTAAAGATCCTGGAAGTCATTAAGCGCATTCTTGCAGGAGAAAAACTGGAAAAACTGAAAATAAATGGCTCAGACTCTTCAGAGAGCTGAGGTAACAGGGCAATCTGCTACTTCACTTCTTTTTTTTTTTTTAAATCTGGAAAGAGATTCATCCAGAATTTTATCACAAATTTGTTGAATTGGGACCATAAACTGAGAGAAACAATTATGATGAATTGTGACTCCCCTCCCACAAATGGCACATAGCTAAAATGTGTTCTATTCCCATCAGTAAGAAGAATAGTTATGAAAGACAGTAAAGTTATTGTGGTGTAGGATTTCAAAAAAAGAATTTCTGCTTGGGGCGACAGCACTGCTCAAAGTGGGCACTGCTGTTGAGGGTAGCATCCAAATTGGAGAAGTACAGTATGAGACGTGTATTTGCTGAGACTACAGAAACGTTCACTGAATATGCTGACCTTAAAGTGGCAGTTTTGACCACATGCAGCAGAGGAATGAAACAGAACGGGGAACAATGTAAATGTGTGATACGAGAAGATAGCTTAAACCCCAAAGAATCTTAAACAATTGGATACAAACAAGAGACATTTCCACAAGGCATAATATGATAATATTCTGGTAAGACTAGATGAGAAGTGACTGTCAAAGTTCCACTATGCATTGTTTATCATTGGTTAAATAAACCAGTTATTGGAAGACGTATGTGGTTTTTAATACATAATGGAAGTTTAGCTATTTTCAGTTTGAGAAACTGTATTCGTTTAGGTGGACTTTATGCTATTGAACAATCACAATATTTGCTATAGATATATTTAATAGTTAAGAAAATAGTTTCATAGAACTTTTCAGGTGTTAAGGATTCCTTTGGACATTGAAAAAATAAAAGTGAGTAAATGCAGGGTCTTCTTTCAAAATAATCTTGCTTTGAAGATATTTAGATTTATAATTATTTTGGTTGTTCAGTGAAAAAGGAAAAGGATCCCAGACCTAAAGTGGATCACACAAGAGAATTTGGAGTGTGACTACTTCTTTAGTGGATGCTTCATATTTGGTACAATCTGATTCTAAAGTAAAAATCACCAAAACTAAGGAGTTGGTGAGCTCCCAGTGGCATCTACCCCCAGTTTCACATGAAGATCATCTGGCACTGACAAACTCTCTCATACAAGCTACAGTGTTTGAAAATATTATATCCTCTGAACACCAAGACCCCTGAGTCAACATTCCATAATTTTCAGCCAAATTTCTGAGAGTCCATTTGTGACTGTCATTCTCAGGGAGATGATGCCAAGAGCAGGTTCTTTAGGTTTGGAGTTCCTGATCATTCCTGATGAATGGATGGGATAAAGTGATCACTGATCAAGGATGAAGGGATAGACTGATGGCTTCAAGCTTATCAGATCCCATTCTCTAGAGCTAAGGGTGAGGTAGAACTGTGTGTGTGTGTGTGTGTGTGTCTGTGTTATTGGGATTTGAACCCAGGGCCTCCCATATGTTAGATAAGTGCTCTACAGTTGAGTTATATCCACATACATCCTCATTCCTTTTAATTGTGTATTTTGAGATAGGATCTCATTAAGCTTCCCAGGCTTGGTTCAAGCTTGTGACCCTCCTACCTCACCCACCCAGCAATTCAGAATTTCAGGTATGCAACATCACACCTGTTTTACTCTAAACTTCTGAAAAAAAAAGTTCAGATATTGTTAGGAAGAGGAGAGATAGAATAAACAGAAGCTCACTCCAGAGAGGACAAGTGGTAGATTAAAAATGTAATTTATCCAGTATTATGATAAATGTAGGCAAAGATGTTATCAAGGCAAATGCATAAGAGTTGACCTGTCTGACTATATCAATGAAGTCATTGTGAGGTAAAAATAAAAAAGACAGATATACATTTGGTAAACTAAGGTTCAGAATGAGAGGGCATTTCAGAAACAGAGGGCAGCATGAACAAAGACATAAACCCATGTGAGTAGCTCACTGGGTACAGAAAAACAGTAAGTAATTTAAGGCTACTAAAAAATAAAACAAAACATCCTAATGGGACAATTAGCAATGTGAAATAGGAAGAAAAGGCCCAAAGGTGTAGGGACAGTGAGAAGGATAGGGAAAGGGGAATAAGGGAAAAGGAAAAAAATATGAGAAAATGTAAAAATGGAATTTAAGTGTTTGAAGTGGGGAGGGGAGGGGAGGGTGAAAGGAAGGTGGGGACAAGGGGAAAAAATGAGAACCAAGACCTGGCATGTAAAGGTACAAGATCCCAGTAATGAATGTAACTGTATTGTCTACCTAGAATGTACCAATAAATTCAATTTAAAATAAAAAACAAAAAAACAAAACAATGAGTGAAGGTAATGAAACTGGAGATATTTAAGTTTTTCAGATGATACTAGGCAATTATAACTAATTCTGTGTGTGTTAGAAACCAATCAAAAACTTTTCAAAATGGAGGACAAGTTTTTTTTTTAATTAAATTACTCTTACTATAGTGTGGATGATGACTTTAAGAGGATGAAGACTAAAACCAGAATGGCCAGTAAGCACACTGTAATAGTATGTATAAAACAGAGAAGGCCTTAAGACAGATCCCAGTACTAATCTAAATGGAAGCAGGGGGAAGAATTAGAGAACTATTTAGGAAGTCAATTTTATTGGACAGGGAAATTAATTGGACAAGGGGATGAGGAACATGGGTTGGTAGGACACGAATGAACTGATCTATCTAGTTGTACCTTGATTATCTTAAATCCAGAGCTAACAAACTATTTATATAAGGAGTCAGATAATAAATACTTTAGGCTTTGTATCTCACAAGATCTTTGTTGTAACTATTCAGCTGTGTTCTGCTTAGTGCAAAAGCAATCAGAGACAATATGTAAATAAATGAGAAAAGCAATGTCCTCATACAACTTTGTTTTCAAGTCGACCAAATTTAGCTCATGGTCTGTAGTTTGCTAACTATCTAGATGAAGAATGATGTCATCCCTGGCTAAAAACAGTAAATAAGTAAGTAGGTAATAAAGTAAGTAATAAAACAGGAATTTGAAGTGAGAGGCTATGGTTTGAATAATTAAAGATGTATTAGAATCATAATCTTCAATGCAACAGTGTTAAGAGATGATAGGGCTTAAGGGAGATGTTTAGGTCATGAGGGCATCATCTTCGTGAATGGATTAAAGTTGATTATAACAGGACTTCCTGATGAGGTTTGATGGTTTGATCTCTCTCTCTCTGTCTCTCTCTCTGTCTCTCTCTCTCTCTGTCTCTCTCTCTTTCTCTCTCTCTCTGTCACTCTTTTGCATTCATGTGTGCATCTTCTGCCTTCCACAACAGCCAGAAGGTCCTTATCAGAAATAGTTCCTTCAATTGTGAACTTCTTAGTCTTCAGATTTATAAGAAATTAATCTGTGAATCTATGTTGTTTAAGAATTGCCCAGTCTTGGATATTCTGTCATATTTAAAAACAAAGCAAAATAAGGCTAAGACTGAAAGTTAGGAGATACTAGTTAGTTGCAGAGTTTAAGAATATCTTCAGAAAATTCAACAGAACGTATTCAGAGGCAGGGGCTGTGTGCAAGGCGGAGTGTATATCTCATCAGGAGACATAGTTTACATTCTTCAAGGTTACAATGATTTGAAATATTAACAGTGGATAAAATGGACTAGTAAGTCAAGGAATGAATGTAGGACAGAACTCTGGGAGTGCGTGTGCTTCACTAGGCTATGTTTTAGATGCTGAAAGTGTAGGAAGAATGATAGAAGCATGGCTTTTGGTCTCCTGTGGGTATTCAGGTAGGTGGAGAGAAAAGGCTGAAGGGATATTTAGAAAAAAACACTCTACCTGGAAACTACAAAGTTGTGGTTACTTTGTGTTACATAAGGCTTTACACAATCATAGGTGGGGATTTTCAAATGTGACTGGATCTAGAGTGTATGATGCTGGGATCAAGAGTATAAGATCACTACATTAATCCACTGATGAGTTTGGCATAGTTCTTGGTAGGATTAGAGTGTCCCACCCTTGGTTGTGAGTGGTACCCACACTAACAACTGGTAGCCTGGATAAAATATAAGGGACAGAAAGAGAGCTAGTGTTGTTGCTCGTCATGTGCTTTCCACTTGCTGCCTTCTGCCTGCCATGAACTATTTCTCCTCTGTGGTGCTCTTCTGCACGACACCCTACCTTGGAGCCAATCAACTGTGAACTGAAACCTCTATAAACTAGGATTAAAATAAACCTTGCCTCCTTAACTTGGGGCTTTGTGTATTTTATGTTATTTTTGAATAATTAAAGATGTATTAGAATCATAATCTTCAATGCAACAGTGTTAAGAGATGATAGGGCTTAAGGGAGATGTTTAGGTCATGAGGGCATCATCTTCGTGAATGGATTAAAGTTGATTATAACAGGACTTCCTGATGAGGTTTGATGGTTTGATCTCTCTCTCTCTGTCTCTCTCTCTGTCTCTCTCTCTCTCTCTGTCTCTCTCTCTTTCTCTCTCTCTCTGTCACTCTTTTGCATTCATGTGTGCATCTTCTGCCTTCCACAACAGCCAGAAGGTCCTTATCAGAAATAGTTCCTTCAATTGTGAACTTCTTAGTCTTCAGATTTATAAGAAATTAATCTGTGAATCTATGTTGTTTAAGAATTGCCCAGTCTTGGATATTCTGTCATATTTAAAAACAAAGCAAAATAAGGCTAAGACTGAAAGTTAGGAGATACTAGTTAGTTGCAGAGTTTAAGAATATCTTCAGAAAATTCAACAGAACGTATTCAGAGGCAGGGGCTGTGTGCAAGGCGGAGTGTATATCTCATCAGGAGACATAGTTTACATTCTTCAAGGTTACAATGATTTGAAATATTAACAGTGGATAAAATGGACTAGTAAGTCAAGGAATGAATGTAGGACAGAACTCTGGGAGTGCGTGTGCTTCACTAGGCTATGTTTTAGATGCTGAAAGTGTAGGAAGAATGATAGAAGCATGGCTTTTGGTCTCCTGTGGGTATTCAGGTAGGTGGAGAGAAAAGGCTGAAGGGATATTTAGAAAAAAACACTCTACCTGGAAACTACAAAGTTGTGGTTACTTTGTGTTACATAAGGCTTTACACAATCATAGGTGGGGATTTTCAAATGTGACTGGATCTAGAGTGTATGATGCTGGGATCAAGAGTATAAGATCACTACATTAATCCACTGATGAGTTTGGCATAGTTCTTGGTAGGATTAGAGTGTCCCACCCTTGGTTGTGAGTGGTACCCACACTAACAACTGGTAGCCTGGATAAAATATAAGGGACAGAAAGAGAGCTAGTGTTGTTGCTCGTCATGTGCTTTCCACTTGCTGCCTTCTGCCTGCCATGAACTATTTCTCCTCTGTGGTGCTCTTCTGCACGACACCCTACCTTGGAGCCAATCAACTGTGAACTGAAACCTCTATAAACTAGGATTAAAATAAACCTTGCCTCCTTAACTTGGGGCTTTGTGTATTTTATGTTATCAAGTAATAAAGTAACTAAGACATTTTGCTTATGAAAACTAGCAAGCAATGCTCTTTTAAAAATGTATTGGTCAGGGTATCAAGAAGAACAAAGAGGATTTAATAGATAGGCTTGCAAGATCAGAGTTGGGAACTTCTTTAATGGTGGTATGCAAGCTAGAGAACCGGAGAGCAGTAGCTGCTCTGTCATAGTATGTGGACTAGATGAGCCAACTGTCTCTAGAAAACAGCCTCACAGATACCTCCAGGCATACTTAGAAGTGGGTTCTACTCATTTACCAGAATCTCTCAATCCAATCAACTGGACAAGATTAACCTTCACAGGTGCAAATTACACTTTAGCCTTCTGTGAGTGTATATAGGAAAGAGCATCTGTACTAAGCACTGTTATAAATATGATTCGGTCTCATTTCCCTTTCCCATGATCAACTTTATCATTATACCTTGTGATTTAGATATTACTCAGTGTATTCCATTTACAAATAGGACATTGATCTTGGAATCATTTAGTGATTTCTCCATTGTTATCTACCATTACAAGGAACCAGAAAAATAACCATACTTTTCCAAAAACATATACTGAGATTATTTTTCATTAGGTCATATCACTTCACTACTTAAATTAAGAAACCAACACTGACGTTACTTACATTTGTTCTTTATAAAACATTTTTAAAAAGCAATATAGAAATAATGTGCATAAAATTCTTCTTTGTCACTTTAAAAAGAACAAAAGAAACAGATGTTTCCACATATCCAGTTAGGGAACATTATAAGAGTAGTTACTTATTAGAACAGTAGAGAATTTTTTAAAAATCTCTTTTATTTTTAACTCTGCATCTCTCTTCAATGATTTGCTTTGGAGAGAGAAAAATCAGTGAGCTCTTTGTTTGGAGTGTTAATGTTCTAAGAATTGAATCAAGAGCCAACTTCTTATAGGCCAAGTTCCTGCTCTTGTCTGTGTGTTGCTCCTTGTAAATGGCTTGCTTCCTTATACAAAAACGAACACACCCCAAATAGACCCTATACATATGTTTATATTGTGGTACAAAGATCTCTCAGTAAGCTCTCTTTCACAAGGTTAACAAATAAAGATTGCTTTACTGTTGGGGTATGAGTTTCTCCTAATAAAATTTAGGAATCAATACAGAAGATTATTTTTTCTCTATGATACCTTCTTATTACACTAATGTTTGTTTGCCACAATTTGTGGTTCAAACTAATGGAAACCAGAGCCAGGAAAGTCCTGGACAGTGGCAGGATCTTGTGAGCAAAATTAAAAAAGTATAGCACGCTTGAGTGTGTGCGTGTGTGTGTGTGTAAAAAGTAGGTGAGAACTGCTCAAATGCACCAAGGCTGCTTTTTGTCATAATTTTACTTACTTAAAATGACTTCTTTTAAAGGAAAATGTCTTATCAGTTCCTAATGTAAAACTTCTAGAATTTAATGCATTTAAGAAACTATGAAAAACCTTAATGCTTGCATATTTCAAAAGAATTACCAACTTCATAAGAATTTTCTCAGTAGTAGATTCCAGTAGTCTCTAGAAAATAATCTGAGCAGGTTCAATAGCATGAACTTTGGAGTCAAACACACTGGAATTTAAATCTTATATCTAGCACCACAGGTTATACAGCCTTAGACAGTTAACTTAGTGACCTGGTTTCTCTGAGCCTTAGTTTCATCCCAATCCCCCAAACAAAATAAGTATACCTACTGTAAATCTGAGTAGGCTCATTGCTTCACAATCAACCCTCATATTTTAGTGTCTTTAAATACTAAATTATTTTTTGCATCACTTAAGAATCTAACATGTGTATTCCTGGTTGAACAGCAATAATCAGCATTTTTTTTTCTAAGTAGCAATTCACTGACTCAAGTGTCTTCCAAATTGTGGTCAAGTGTCTCCTACATCCTTAGAACCCTCTGGGTGGTGGGGCATGGAGGACGGTGCACAGTGTTAGACAAGCTTCTCCAGAGAAACAGAATCAATAGGGTATGTAAGGGATTTGGGGATGGGCTTGTGTGATTACAGAGATCTCATACTGATGACAAGGTGAAGAACCAGGACAGTGAGGGGGTACCATTCAGTCTAAGTTTGAGGGCCAAGAACTAAGCAGCCCACAGATATAGTTCTCAGTCCACGGCCAAAAATGTGAGATTGGAGAGAAAGCTGGAGACCGAAGGCTGTAGAATGAGAATCCCCAACATGTGGAGACAGGAGAAGAGTTTCCCAACTACCGAAGAGAGAGGATTTGCCTTTCCTCCATCTTTTTGTTCTATCATGGCCCTCAGCTGACTGAAAAATGTCTACCCACACTGGTAAAGGCAGGTATTCTGTGTACTGATTCTTGTGCTGATCTCTATCAGAAACACATTCTTAGACATATCCAGAAACAATGCTTTACCAGTTAAACTGGGTGTCGTGGTGCACGCCTGTAATCTCAGCACTCAGGAAGCTGAGGCAGGAGGATCGCTGTGAGTTCAAGTCCAGCCTGGGCTACATAGTGAGTTTCAGGTCAGTCTCATAAGACCCTGTCTCAAAAAAATTTTTTTTTTTTTTTACCAGTTGTATGAGCATCCCATAACCCAGTCAATTTAACACATCAAATTAACCATTATGGTACTTCAGCAGATCTTGTAAACACCACTGCACTCAGACCAGCCTAACAGATCTTGTAGATGGGGAAAAAACTGCTTCTATCCATGTTCCACTGGAGAGAATTCAGTAACAAGATATTGCCTAACTTGGAAAGTGAGAACTGTGCTGTAACTGCCTAGTAGGACAACAGCTGGGATAGAAGTGAGGGAAGTTAGTTGATCAGGACACGAAATGTAAGGAGCGACTCCTCTCCAGGTTATGCCAGTGCAGGTCATGGGATTGTAGGATGGGTGTTTACTGGAGACAGAGAGCTCCTTACGTTTTGCAGCTTTAGGAACCTTGCTTACCTCATCCTCATCCTCATCCCGGATCGAAGAAAATAGTTCTCCTGGAGATTTAGCTCAGTGGTTCCACTGCCTGCCTCACAAAAGCAAGGTCCAGATTGATCCCCC
>NW_022900918.1:9070686-9086099 GCF_012274545.1 Fukomys damarensis
CCCAAAAAAAAAAGGCCCAAAGGTGTAACCCCCAAAAAAAAAAAAAAAAAAAAAAAAAAAAAAGTAAGTATTTCAAATTAACCAATTCCTGAAACAATCATCTACTTATGACTGTGAAAATAAGTAGAATGTTTGGTGTCTGATATTTATCTATTTTGTTACTATGTGTACAGGCATTTTTTTCAAATAAGGTTGCAATAATTACATTTTCACATTTTTAAAACCCTTAGCAAAAGTTCTTTAACTTGAAGTGTATGAATTTTATTATTCTAAATTATTTTTAAATAAGAATTTTAAAAATTAAATAATTTACAAAGTCTTACTTGTTTTTATTCCAGCCACTAAAATATTTAGCAACAGGATTTATGGCTAGCCAAAGAAGTAGAGATACCAGAGACTTTGTGCAACTTAACTTTAAAAAGTTTTAGTGTATACATCTTGATTTCTTAATGGGTGTTGGATGCACAGCATTTCTTTCAAGCCCTACTCCCTTAAAATTCAGCAAGGCATTCTTAGGGCATGCTTTCCCATAATGAACACATTATAGAAATCGTTACAGAAGAGAAAAGACAAGAATGGCTGTAGTGTAATCTTCAAAATGTTTACATGGCCCTAATGTTGGTCATTTTAGGGAAACTGCCAACAAGCTCATGAAGCAGTAAACACCCATGCTGTATTTAGAGAAGTAGTTTAACTTTCAGGACAGCCAATTCCAACTTCAGTTTATCTTGCTTTATGTACAAAAGAGCTGCTAGGATTTTGACAGGTTATGAGCAAACCATTCTACAAAATGTGGCCATTGATCTGATATTGAAAGAAGCGAGGATGTTCTACGAAAAGGCTGCAGAGAGAACTAGTTGCTTTTATGAGTTGATGAAGTTTTTATTGTTAATTAAGTCTAGCAGAATCTTTTCATCTGTGAAGACTATTTTGCAGGAATCCAAAGTACTAACTGTTGATTTGCCTTTGCCTTTATTTGTGTGGAAACTTATGCACTCACCATTCTTGCATTCATTTTGTTTTAATTTAATCCTCATTTATGTACAGAGTGCTCCCTGGGACCTAAAGATGTGCTGGGTGCTGGTGGATATAAGGGACCGAAGACTGAACGAGCCAAGCCTTGAAGAAGGTTTTGCTTAAGTAGTGAATATAAGCATGGACATACATAGACACATACATGGCTATAATATGCTTAAACAACACGAGTGTATATGTATATGTATATGATGTATTGCCTCTTGCCAAGTAAGTCAAAATATTCATCTCCTGGGCTAGGGATTTGGCTCAGTGTTTCTGTCACCTGCCTCACAAATATAAAATCCCTAGTTCGATCCCTGGTACCACACACACACACACACACACACACACACACACACACACACAAATAATAATGTAATAAAAAATTCATCTCCTCTTGCATTCTTCTTTTATCCTAACAGTACATCAGTGTTTCTCAAACTCAGACTCCAAAGTTATGTCAGTGTTTTTCTAATTATTTCTTGGTGCAGCCTAGATGCATTCATTTCGTAATCTAAAATCACTCTTGTTTTCCAAGTGTAGTGTCTACATCCTTTCCAACACAATACTGAGATTTTGTACTTTTGCCGAATCACATTAATCTTGTATGTAATTACAGCTCCTTTCCTTTCCAGAATTTGCTTTCTACCTGATTGAATCCTGGGTTCTTATTTGTCTTTTTGACCATGATCTCTCTGTACTCTTAATCTACTCTAAAACTTTACTTGCTACTATTTTGCTCAATTCCATTTCCATCTTTCCATTTTATTTATGGCAAATCTTGGCTTTTCTATTTGAAGTTCCTCTTAATGTGAATAAAGAAAAAACTACAAATGGAATGCACAGACATGCACACATTTGTATGTATACACATATATAATTTATACTTAATACACATGTGAATAAAATTAATCTAAATCAGGGGCCGGGGATTAAGCTCAGTGGTTCCACAGACTGCCTCACAAGTACAAGGTCCCAAGTTTGATCCCTGGTACTACTACTGCTACTACTACTACTACTACTACTAATAATAATAGTAATAATAATAATTAATCTAAGTCAAATGCAGCTTATTTTTTAAAAGAGAGGAATAACTATTGTTGGATGACAAGAAAGGAAGCAATTCTAAAACTGTCCAGTCAAATATAAAAATTCAAATTCTAGACATTAAAACCAAAGTTTTCAAAGGGAAGATATTTTACCCACTTCTCTATTTCCTCACATTCCTTTAACACTTAGCACATAAGATAACAGAGACCGCGAGTTTTATTTTTGTTTTCCTTAAGCAAGAGGACATATTAACAATGGCTGTAGCTACACACAAGGAATTCGCCAATGGTGATTATATTTATTGGTTCAGTGCAGAATCCTGCCACACTGACTAGTACACTTCCAAAAAATGAACTTTGCTTTTGACAAATGATACAGCCTACTGTATCATACTGCATATACTTTTAAAGAATGGCATGCTCTGAGTCGTTCCAGGCATGCTTCTCACTTTCAATCCTTTGGTCAGGAGACACTAGAGCAAAATTCCACAACTGCCAATCACATCTCATTGCTACATCATTAAATGAATGCAGTAGATCATGGTTAATATTTTACACTGAAATGGAGTATTATATAATTTAAAGTAGTATATACCAGATTCAATATTTTTTACATTGTATATTTTTTGTTTTGGGGTATGTATAGGAATATACGTGCTTTTTGTATTTTTTTAAGAGGACAAAAGTTCTTTATTAACCATTAATTTAAATACACAGATTAAGCAGGCATCAAAAATAGCACATATTGGGCCAGGGATTTAGCTCAGTGGTTCAGTGGCCTGCCTTGCAAGGCACATATTAATATATTCTACTAGCATCTTCTTTTGTTCCCTCAACTTTAAAATGTTCCATGTAGAACACAAGTTCACTTTTACAGTAGTTGACATTTTCAGACAATACAAATTTGATCTATTTTGCAACTATTTTTGCAGAATCTAAAATGACACTAAAAAATTGAAAAAAAGTGTTCCTCAAGACAAAAAGTAAATTTCTATAAACTTCTTTTTTTTTTTCCTCATTGAGTTCATTGGTACATTTTAGGTATGCAGTGCAGTTACATTCATCAATGGGATCTTGTACCTTTACATGACAAGTCTTGGTTCTCATTTTTTCCCCACACCCCTGCCTTCCTGTCACCCCATCCTCCCTTTCCTATTTACAAAATCTTTATTTTCATTTTTTAATTTTTCTCATATTTTTTCTTTTCCCTTATTTCCTTTCCCCTACTTCTCCCATTTCCCCTACACCTTTAGCCCTTTTCCTCCTATTTCACATTGTCAACTATACCATTAGGATCTTATTTATAATTATAGTTTTTCACACTGAGAAACTATTCAGTATTTACATGTGTGACTTATTTATTTCACTTAAGATTATAACCTCAATATGCATCCATTTTCCTATGAATGTGTCTAATTTTTCATTCTTTATGGCTGAGTAGTATTCCGTTTTATACAAAAACCACATCTTCTTTATCCAGTCTCCAACTAGAATATATAAAGAATTCAAAAAAATCAGAGCCCCCAAATATAAAGACCTGATTCAAAAATGGGCATCTGAAATGAACAGACATTTCTCAGACAAAGAAGTAAAAGCAGCAAGTAAATATATGAAAAAATGTTCCACATCACTGCTCATTCAAGAGATGCAGATGAAAACAACACTGAAATTCCACCTCACCCCACAAAGAATGCAGACTGCTGCAACCACTATGGAAATCAATATGGAGATACCTCAAAGAGCTGGGACTAGAGGTTCCATTTGACCCAGCCATCCCTCTGCTAAGTATCTTTCCAAAAGAATTAAAAGAATCATATCACAGTGATATATGCTCATCCATGTTTATAGAGGCACAGTTTGTATAAATTTCATTTGTGTCAAAGTCAGAGCTGCCATTTAAACTTTCCAAACAGATACTGGTATGTTCTGAAAATTGTTTTTTCTAAGTTTCAATTTGATCCATCAAAATACGGGGTCACAACTCTGATAAAGCTTTTTGTGGCACTTAAGAAAGATGATTTGTTTAATTATTGTCTTATGCATACATTAAAGAAAAAAATCAATGTTCTCTTTATTGAGTCTTTTACATTCTTTTTTCTTTTTCTTTTTGTCTTTCTTTTTTGTGGAACCAGGGATGGAACTCTGAGTTGTATTAAAAAAATTTTTTTTTGTTGTTGTTGTTGGTCCAGGTTTCAAAAGACAGCCTCAGATGTAGCATGTTCCTAGAGCTTCATATGACTTTTTGGGATTTTTGGGGGGTAGGTAATGGGGGTCAAACTCGGGTCCTTGGGCTTGCGAGGCAGGTGGTGGAACCACTGAGCTAAATCCCCGGCCCCTTCATATGACTTTTAATTTATTGTTTAAGTGAGATTGAGAAAAGTAGCATTACTTAGTGCATTTGGAATGGAAGAGACTTAGCAGTATTCCATCATGTAAGACATAGAAAATTAAAGTCCATAGAAAATGGTTCTTCACACAGACTTTATTTGTACTTGTAGAGTAAAAGAAAGAGGAAAGGAAATAAAAAGGTGGGGAGAAAAGGAGAAAGGGAGGGAGGGAGGGGAGAGAGAGAGAGAGAACACAAACAGTAAAGTTTAATCCTGAAATACTTTTATATGCTTATCTCAAGAGCTGACCACTATCATAACACAGTGTAACAACTGGCTGTATTCTCTTGAGAATTTACAGATGATGAAAATAAAGCTTCAAGGAGATGAAGTGCCTTTATGAAGGTTTATTTAAAATTTTTAGCTAAACGTTAAAAATTTTAGACCAACCCATGTTAAAAATGCTGGAGCATTTTATCAGAACATCAATTTCTAAACACAAAAATCACAGGTAATAACTAATATGAGTTAGAAGAGAAAATTATCAAAGGCCAATCTAACAGCCTTTGCTAACAGAGCAGGCAACATTTTAGATAGCAGAAAAGCAATAAACGTAATACAGCTCAACCCCGGGATGGCCTTTGATTTTGTTCCATGTGACACACTCAATGAGCAGAGAAAATATGGCTTAAACCAATATTTCTCAAACTGTGCATTGTGACCCCAAGGTTACAACGGAAAGGTACCAACTGTGTTGTAGAGTTTGCAACTGAATTTCTTCTTAATAGTTCTTAGGGCCAGAGGAAGTACCAATATGCAGAGAATATACTGACAGGGATGAATATAAATAAGTAATCTAGAAAAGGGAAATAAAATTCCTAAAAGCACACTGCTCGTTCTCACATTTCCACATAGTGAAGCCCCTCACCTGGCCTTTCTCCACCTTATTTCCATAACATCCGTCCCTGTAGCTGGCTAAAGCAGGAGGAGTGTCTGGGTCAGCATCTCCAGGTGTGGAGCTGCATTCTCGCTTTCATTACTTTCTTTCTCTGCTATGAACCACATTGATACTATAAAAATCATAGTATCTGAAGGTTATTAAATATTTATGACAGTGAAGCACTTTATAAGTATTTAAGGTAGGGAGTATTTAATCCATGTAGGGTTATTTTTATTTAAAAAGTCTATTAATAACTCATTTTATCCTCATAACAGCCCAATAAAGCAGGTAAGTAACGTATGCTAATAATTGGCAAAGAATAATTGGTCAAGATTTCAAACCATGAAGTTTGAATTCTAAGAGCATGACCCCTTTCCTGCCCATCTTTTTTTTATCATGCCAGACACTTCTAAAACAAAAGACACGTTAACAAGAGAGCAACATAATACCTTAATTTGATCGTAGTTTTGTGTGATATCAAAGTCTTCAGGTAGAAGACCCAATGATCCAGGGTGAGCTGTTAATGTTTTCATTCTTAGCTTTGATGGCACCTGGAAAGCTAGGTAGAAATGTGACTGATGAAGAAGAATACAATCTTAGAGTAACAGATGGAGCTGGGCATAACCCGGCAAGCCATTCTGTGAGGATTCTTCTTGTCCTCTTTATACAACAGCCATTCCCTTCTGGGTACAGGGCAGAGCACTTTCTGGAATAGGAATCTTATGACCTACAGTCTAACAAGGCAGGCCAGAGAATTTCTTCATGGCCAACTCTTACAGAGAGAAGTGAGGGCAACTGTGAGTAATACTTTCAGTTATATGAATGAGTTGGGGCAAAAAGTCCTGGTTTCTATGATCCACCTTAAGAAAGAGGAATTCTAGTTTCTATGGCTTACTTTGGTAGATATATTTGTAAGATTTCCCAGTGCTGGGACAAACTACCCGATACCTGCATCTTCAGGGAGGATGGGTTTATTTTTGGCTCAAAACTTCAGAGTCTTCAGTCCATGGTTGACTGGCTGCCAAGTAGAAACATCGCGGTGGAGGGGAAGGATGTGCTCACTTCAGGGTAGCTGGGAAGCAGTGCAGGGAAACAGCACCAAAGAAGGAGCCAGAGACCATGTACAGTACCTGAATTCACGCTTCCATGACTTTCTCAGGCACACCAAGAAATGCGCTTTACTGGTCTCCTCGACCCCTTCCAAGCCAATCGAGCTGACATTCCCGCATAACTGTCAGAGTGGAGAGTTCAGAGTACAAGAGCTCTAAGGTCTCCAGTTTGCAGCATCATTTTCTGAGCACCAGTAGAATCCAGAGGCTGACCTTTAACCTCCGGACTATGTTACTTCTTCACGCGTGAAGTAGCAAGCACAGTTCTTGGAGCAAAACACACTCAATAAATATAAGCTATTATTAATACGAATCAATTTGTGTATCACTTTATATCGCCCCATTTTACAGGTGAAGAGGCCAATGTTTTATGAGGTTAAACATTTGGGTAAAGAAAATAAGGATGTTTTCGGATGGATCTACTAAGGGAGCATGAGAAGAAGAGGGCTTTTTATAAACTTAGCCACGGCAATAGCTGGTGAGTTTATTTGTGGAAGAACAAGGTCATTGGCAGATACCTTGAAAGGCTTGAAAGTATCATAAAAGCATACGGGAACCAAAAAGCTATCCAAAGACAAGGAAGAGTTTTCCTGAGGATAACAAGCAAGCGGGATGAAGTAAAGAAGATATGAATTTTTTTTATAGTAGCAATATAAATGTTTGATGGATTTTCATCAGGTTTCTTCTTTAAAAAGAAAAAAAAAAAAACTTGTAGCTGGGTGTGGTGCTGCACTCCTGTATTCCCAGCACTGGGGAGGCTGAGGCAAGAGGGTTGCTGTGAGTTCGAGGCCAACCTGGGATGCATAGTGAGCTCCAGGTCAGTCTTCACTACAAAGTGCAACCCTGTCTCAAAAAACAAAACAAAACAAAAAACCTTTAAAGAATAGATGAATAGATGAATTGGGTGTTTCCTCGAGAAGAAAGATAATATTGTATTTCAATTGAATTTTAACTTTAAAGTGTTTTGGAAAATAGAAAGCTTCTCCTTTTAAACTTGTTTCAATAGAAGGCGGAAAACTCTTGTTATCTTAAAAGAGGCAAAATATAATTTTTAGCTTTCTATACAAATTTCTCATATTGTCAGTGCTAAATTAAATTTACACATTTTCTCCGGAATTTGTCACGTCTTCATCTTCTCTCCTATTCATGCTAGTGTACTTGTTGTTTGTAGATTTATAAAAAATTGCAGAATACAAAGAAAAACAAGAACACTTGAGGATAAACAATTGTTTCTTCCATATGTAATGAGTTTGTCTGCTACAGTGGTCTGTTCATCATTGTGATGCTGCTGTGTTTGGTATGTGACAGATTCTCGAATGAAATGTTTATTATGCCCTTTTTCATTTTCCCTGTCCATTTGTTATCCTAAAAATAGAATGGGCATCTTTCAATTTTTAATATTCTCATTATTTTCCTAAGTGAGCAAATAAAATAAGGAAAGATATGTATCAAAAAATCTTCAGACATTTTTGGGGATGACTTGGAAAAAGTCAACACAAAGTAGAATATTAACAAGTCTATTCAGTGCTGTGTCAGAAAATAAGAATAAATCCCAATTATTCAATATATGTTCTGAATTCTTGATCTCTACTATCTGAAATTATTTGAAGAGGACATATACCAGTGCTTGATTAATGTTGAATAAACAAATGCCCTTGCATACCTGCAGCTCTCAAGAAAAATATAGTCTGTCAACCCAAGTAAATTACAAGCAATATAATTTCTTACCAATATATTTCAAAGACTGCTAACAGAGGAAAATGAATTTGCAATATGGGGCAGAAGATTTCTTAAAATTATCTCTGCTCAGTTTTTTCCCTTGCCCAGTATTTTCTATAAGAATGGTGATTGTTCCCCTCAAAAACACTCCATTGCTCCATTTTCAAATTCCTAAAATTTACTCCTAAGTCCATCAGCCAATCTCTAATCTCTATAAATACTATGATTTCCATTTCCTCTTGAATTATCTTCTTCCTTGCAAACAGATCCTTTTTTTCTTTTTCTTTTTTAATTTTGGTAAATATATGCAATATAAAATGCATCATTTTAATCAGTTTTAAGTATGCAATTCAGTGGCAGTACCTATTTTTACATTGTTGTATAAAAATTATCACCATCCATTTTCAGAATATTTTGGCCTTCCCTAAACAGAAATTCTCTTCTCATTTAATAACCAACCCTCACTCATTCCTCACAGAGACACTGTCAGCTTAAATTCTACTTTCTGTCTCTGTGAATTTGACTACTGCAGATATCTCACCTCAGTGAGATCATTATAGTATTTGTTCTTTTATATTGGTTCATTTTGCTTTGCCTAAAGTATTCAAGTTTCATCCATGTTTATAGAATGTCAGAATTTGCTTCCTTTTAAAGGCTAATATTGCATTTATTTATATACCACATTCCATTAATCCATTTATTTTTCATGTACAGTTTGATTGGTACCTTTTGGCTACTATGAATTATGTTATTATGAACATAAGAGTGCAAGTTTCTGCTTGGAAACTTGCTTTCAATTCTTTTCAGTATACATCTCATGGAACCGCTTTATAACATGGCAATTCCATTTTTTGAGAAACTGCCATACTGCTTTCCATAACCGCTGCAGCATTTTCAATTCCTAGCAGCAGTGAACAAAGGTTCTAATTTCTCTGTATCTTCAGCAATGTTTGGTTTTCTTGCTTTGTTTTCTTAAATAATAGTCACACTAATTTATGTGAGGTGGTATCTCATTATGGTTTTTCAAAATCAAATTAAATCTATTTTAACAGATACTAAAAAGAATAAAAGCTGTACATCTTTATGGGGTGCCATGGATATTTCAATACATATATGCATATGTAACTTTCATACCAGGTTATATATGAATCTATCTTCTTAATTTATCATTTCTTTATGATGAAAACACCCAGAAGAATTTTCTCCAGGTGTTTAAAATACAAAACAGACTATCACTGTAGTCACCTGCTACACTACAACTTCTGAGTCCTATCTCTTTTTTTTTTTCAGCTTTAATTTAGTTTATTGGTACATTTTAGGGATACAGTACAGTTACATTCATTACTGGGATCTTGTACCTCTACATGACAGGTCTTGGTTCTCATTTTTTCCCCTTGTCCCTGCCCTCGCTTCACCCCCTCCTCCCCTCCCCATCTACAAGCACTTTATTTCCATCTTTTCTTTATCTCACATTTTTTCTTTTCCCTTATTACCCTTCCCCTACCCATCCCACCTTCCCTACACCTTTCACCCCTTTCTTCCCATTTCACAATGTCAGTAATCTTATTAGGATCTTATGTATTATTGCAGTTTATTCACACCAGAGAAACTATTCAGCATTTACACATGTGTGACTTATTTATTTCACTTAGGAGTACATCCTCAGTATGTATCCATTTTCCTATGAATGAATCTATTTTCTCATTCTTTAGGGCTGAGTAGTATTCCATTTCATAGAAAAACCACATCTTCTGTATCCAGTTTCCAACCGATGGGCAAATGGGCTGTTTCCAAGTTTAGCTATTACAAACTGTGCTGCTACAAACATGGGTGCGCATACATCTCTGTGACATGACCGATTCCTATCTAACTATGCCTTACTACTCATCAATCAACGTCCCTCCTTCTGACTTTCCCCAATTCTAGTAACCATCATTCTACTTCTCATTTTCTTTATGATGAATATTTTGTATTCTACGTATAAGTGAGATCATGCACTAATTGTCTTTACGTAGCTGGCTTTATTTGACTTTACATAATAGTCCATCTTTTATGTGGATGTGACTGCAAGTGACAGGATTTTATTCTTTTTCATCAGCAAATAATATTCTCTTGTGTACATAATATCATGTCTTAGATTTAAATTTCCTAATAATAATATAGATGTATTTCTAAAAAAACTGATTACAAAAAGGAAAGCAATTATTGGGTGTACAGTTGCAAAGAAAATTGAGGAGAGAAAAAGAATTTAAAGAAAATGAGGGGAGGAAACTGATAACTGAATGGTTAGTGCATTTTTCTCTCCAAGTTGTCTTGTGTAGATTGCTGGCCAGAAACTAAACTTGAAAAGCTACCTAAGGCCAAACTCTTCCTCAAACTGGTATAGAAAAGAAATGTGTGCAAGGGGACCAGGCTAATGATGGGTGGAACTCCAAATGATCAAAAAATGAATAGTAAAAATGTTTTTTCCTGATTCATCCTCCTTACAGAATTGTAAGAACTGCACAATCTGCTAGTTAATTTATCCATTCTTTTATTTGCTAAATTCTCAAATGCCTTTTTCCCCCCTCAGGAAGTTCTCAGCATCAGAAATGTAATAACGAATAATAAAAGGGCACCAACTTTCTGATTTCTACAGTCAAAGCAGGGCATAGATGAGTAACCATGCAGTTGGCGCACACAGTGGATTGTCACTGCACATGGAATGACCTTCCATAGCGGATGTGGTAGATCACACAGCACTTCTTGAAGAAAGCAATATTTTGGATAAGATGTAAGGCAGAGGGAACACGATGAGGGAAGATCCAGCTGGTACAAGAGATGATCACACTTTATGAAACCAAAACGTTGGTGTTCAGTGTAGTTTTTGTACAGTGTAGAGCTGTAAAAGGGGGATACATGTTTGTGGCAAAAGATGATACAAGACAGTGAGAGGGTATGCTAAGGAGCTATTTCAGAGCCACTGAAGTATTTTCATCAGGTCGATAAAGTGAACATTTAGAAAAATCTTTAAAAAGTATATTATTCTGAGCTGGAGACATAGCTCAGAGATAGAATGTTTGCCTAATACGCGCAAGGTTCTGGATTCAATCTTCAGTACTGTCAGAGCAAAGTGATATAGATTGTCCTGCTATAAACATGGGCAGGCATGTATCTCTGTGATATGATGTCTTAACGTTTTTCAGGAAGATTCCTGGAAGGGGAATAACTGGGTGAAATTCTGAATTTTTTGAGGAAATCTCCATAACGCAGTGATCGTGTTAGTTTGCATTCCTACCAACAAGGTAGAAGGGTTCCTTTTTCCAGTATCCTCAGGTGTAGTTGTTATTTGATCTCTCAATAATAGTAATTCTTTCTAGTTTAAGATGGAATCCCAATGTTGTTTTGATTCGAATTTCTATAATGGCAAGTTATGTTGTATGTATCATCACCTGTGCATCTTCTATGTCCATCACCAAATGAATGGATAAAGAAAACGTGGTACAATCTAGCAATTCTCTCACATAAATAATGATAAACTTGAGGCATTTGCAGGAGAATGGATCCACCTCAAGATCACAATTTTAAGTGAAATAAATCAGGAGCAAATTTAAATACCTCATAATATAAATAAAGGATTGATAATAGGAAGTAGGGAATTTTTTTTTTCAAATGGGAAAGAGAAGAAGAGATAGGGAGGGGAGGAAGGGGGAGAGGATTAAAAAACAAAACAAAGGAAATAGAGCTTTTTCCAATGGGAAGGGGATCCACAGTTGAAGGGAGCAAGGAGGGATGGGCGGGCTGAAAGGGACAGAAAGAAGCAGATGTGCTATGTACAAGTATAAATTTCCCATGATGAATGCAAATAGTATTCACTGCAAACATGTACTAATAAATGTATATAATAAAACATGAAAGTAATCCACTATGGATGGCACAATTAGGTATGATCTTTTCATAGAGATGGAGAATCTGTTGCTTCGTATTACTGCTCTGACTCTTGAAGTGATATTTTAGCAATTCTCAGGGTTTCTATTTCAAAGGTAATTGCTCGTACAGTCTTATAGTAAGTAAGCATGCGAAGTGGGCTTGTGGGCTTTAATGTCTATTAAAGGTAGTAACAAATGTGGCAAAGGAGATATCCATGTTCCTTTCCAAAGCAGCCATTACTCAGTTCCAACTAAATAATGAAGTATAGCAATGCTGGGCTAAACTTATGATTATTCTGTAAAGACTTCTCATTTGGGAGTGCACCAATCAAAACAAAACTGTGAACAAGGATTTGCTCTTGAGCCCCTCATTTGTGACCTCTGCTCTTGTTAAGAAAATCTATGCAACATTTACTTGTTGCCAAACAAAACAATATTGTTGTTTATTCCAAGAAGATAACAATTAATCAGATTTTCCTTCTTTGTGTTTCCTTTAAAATTTTTCAGTTTAACAATTAATTTAAATTGAAGTTTAGGTTTGCAGAGAAATTCATGGTAAAACAGAGTGCTGATTTCAGTATGTTGAAAAGAATACTAAATACTAATTTGAGAATAAGGAATGTGGGATAGTGCAATGTAAACTTTCTGTTTAGCTGGCAAACACTTTCTTATACTTCTTATTATAATAATTATGTATCTACATATGTTTATGTATATATTCATGCTTGCTCAGTAAGAAACTATATAAAATGATGATAAGAAAAGTAATGAGAAGAGGAGATTAACAGTAAAACGGGGAAGTAATTATTCTTTTTGATCATATAATATACATATAATAATATACTTACAAAGATATATTAGTTGCCTGAAATCCAAAGACTCTTTGTAATGCCCTCATAAAAACTAGCAATAAAATTTCATTTTTGATATAATTTTGATGTTTATATTTTCCTTGTGCTTTACAACTTATAAAAACTTTGTGGTGCAGCAAGATGTAGTCAAAGTGAGTTGGAAGAAAAGGCAGATGTTCCAATCCAAACCGTAGCTCCAGTAATGAAACTCCATTCTCTTAGCATAAATGGTACTCTCTAACTTTAAGGGATCTCGTGGTCTAATGTTTACTGAGAAGTAGTATAATCTTGGTCAAGATTATTAAACATTTGAGCCTCTGAGTTTCTTATCAGTAGGGGATGAATCTGGCTTAGATAAATAAAAATATTTAAAACTTGGAAATAAGACAAAATTTAGGGTAGCATGTCCTTTCAACAGCACATTGGGACAATGGGTAAGAAGTTCTATTAACTATTTAATTATATTCCATCTTAAACTACTGAAAATACAGAATAATTTTAAAGATATACATAATAAGCTACTTAGGGACCTTGGAAAATAAATTTAACTCTATTTTGGTGGATCTACCTCTTTGTGATCTAATTCTTACCTTTTACTCCAAATTAAAACCTAAAACATTTCAATTATGTATTGAATTTGGATTATTTTATGGACTTCAACATTTTTTCTCCCCAAGAAACATGAAATTATTTTGGAGAAAAGTACTGCAATAAAACTTAAGAAAAACCACTAAGGGCATTTGTTTTTCATAAACAATATACACAGCTGTAGCAATGTTGGCAAGGACACGTGCCAGAGAGCTCCATATTTGCTTCTACAAACTGTTCTGTTCACCCTTTATCCAGTAACAGCTGGTAAAATGGTATTTAAGAACACTTTGATTTAATCTAATGAGAAACTGTGCTGCAATGCATGATGCTGCCTGTAGAAAATAATTGGACAAACATTGATTTTTTATGTTGCTATAATAGTTACATTTTCAATAAATGGGAATTTATATGCATACTTATTTGGCAACATTCTTCTCTGCGTGAGAGCTAGTGATTGGTTCTTGCACACATACACACACACACAAACACACCTATACATGCACAACACACATAATTAACACCCAGAGTATACAAATACTCTACGAAATTTTAGTGTTGCTGCTGCCAAGCAAAAGATGCTGTTTGGAATTCAGGTTCCAAATGTATGATTTTAGGATTATTTTTGAAATCAGAATTATCCACAGAATAGACACTAGCTTGGGAAGAGTTCTGTCAACATACAATGCAGTAAGCATGAGTACAACAAACATTGAGCACCTTCTGCAGGATGAAATAACAAAGCAGGTCACACTGTAGTCCCACTGGGAAAAGAAGAAAAGAAGAATCTCCTGGATCTTTCCACAGTCTACCCTGGAAACCTCAGTAGGTCCTTCTGAAGGAAAATCTATGTGGTTCCTTGCACACGAGTACATGCAGATTGTTCTCTGTTTTGCTTGTATCTTTTCAATTTCAAATTCTGAAACACAACATCACAAAAATAATTGAAACTACAGGTGACCGTATCATACCAATATTTGAATCAGGATGTATTGATGAACAAGGCTTAAATAGGTTGCATAAATGCTCAGCTTTTAGATAGCACCCAAGATGCTCCCTGCTAGAAGAAATATATATAAATTTGTAAACTAGTCTTTATTTTTATCCAATGGTTTCTTGTATTTTAAACCTGACTTTAACTTTAGATTGCAATCTTTCTGATAACAAAATATGATACCTAAATAAGGCTGAGTTCATAATAGGTAAAATGTTGGATAATACTTAGTTTTATAGAAATGTTATGCTAAGAGATACTATAATGGCTTTTTAAAAGAAGTAGAATGGTATGAAGAAAGGCATATTAGTGGGAGATTAATATGGCAGTCATCTGAGCAATGCTTTGAGGGAAAATGTAGACTGCATGGTCAAGGCAATCCAAAGACCATTTCAGCCAGGCGTGGTGGTGCACACCTTTAATCCCAGCACTTGGGAGGTTGAGACAGGAGGATCGCTGTGAGTTCTAAACCAGCCTGGGCTACATAGTGAGTTCCAGGTCAGTATCAACTACATAGTGAGACCCTGTCTTAAAACAAAACAAAACAAAACAAAACCATTGCAGAAACTCCTATTGTGTCCATTTTGTTATTAAACAAGACTAGGCTCATCCTCTTATCATAAAAGGGCCTTTAAAAAACAACAAGAACCACAAAACAAAATTTTAGACATCAATACCTTTACACAAGAAACAAGACTAAGATATTTGAGAAATGAAAATAAAGGGAGGATTTCAGTTTTTGACCATTTAGTGTGATATTGGCTGTTGGTTTTTCATAGATAGCCTTTATCATGTTGAGATAGAGACCATCTATTCCAATTTTCTGTAAGGTTTTTATCATGAATCGGTGTTGACTTCTGTCAAATGCTTTTCCACATCTATTGAGATGATTGTATTGTTTTTGTCCTTGA
>NW_022900918.1:9086121-9109651 GCF_012274545.1 Fukomys damarensis
TTTTTTTTTTTTTTTTTTTTTGGTACCGAGGATTGAACTTGGGTCCTTGCACTTGCAAGGCAGGTCACCGAAATGCTGAGCTAAATCCCCAGCCTCGCATTTATTGATTTCCATATGTTAAACAATCCTTGCATCCCTGGGATAAATCTGACTTGATGAGGGTGTATGATCTTCTTGATGATCTTCTGCATTGTGTTTGCCAGTATCTTTTTGAGGATTTTTTGCATTGATGTTCATTAGGTAGATTGGCCTGCAGTACTCTTTTTTGATTGGGTCTTTCCCTGGTCTTGGAGGAAAATCTATACGTAACAGGGATTTCTGACTTCACAATTTTTTTAATCACAATTTAATCTATGGATTTCCGAGCTAAATTGAGAAGATAAAAATCAGTTTTTGGAGGCCCAGGCTGCTGCCTTACTAGGGTACAGGACCAAGTAGGAAAAAGTGACAGAGAAAGAGACCCTAGCTAAGCAGCATTTAGTGTTCTCCAAGAGCTGTCAGAGGTTTGGATTCCAGCCAGCGGAGTGCAGAGTCCTTGTGGAATAGACATAGACTGAGTAGAGACCTAGAAGGATTGTGCCTCTGCAGAGCTCAGCACAGAGTAAAGGCTCTGCTGCTGTAATAAAGCCTTGAAACTCTCTTCAAAAGGTTTATGTTAATCCTTAACTGGCATAACAAAGTCAAATACTCTTCTGAAAGAAGAAAACACAGACGAGCACTCAATGGCTTAAGCTTCGCAAAGTGCAGCGTCCAGTCAAATATGACTTACAAAGAGAAAAGGCAGAAAAACTAGAGTAGAATGAGGTGAAAACCTTCTAATAAAAACACCTCCAAACTACAAAGCTAGAACAATCAGACAAAGGCTTGAAAGGACCTGTCAGAAATACGCTGAGTTTAAAGTAGTGCATGATAATAGTGAGGGAAGAAATGGAAGGTGTAAAAAAAAAAAAGAGCTAATTGAGAGCTCTAGTGATAAAAATGCAATATCTACAATGAAAAAAAAATATGGATGGGATTAACAGCTGCTTAGATATCTTAGAAGAAAAGCCAGTGAACTTAAAAAGATGAATTACTAACTGGATAAAGAAAATGTGGTTTTTCTATAAAATGGAATATTACTCAGCTATAAAGAATGAGAAATTTAGCCGGGCGTCGTGGCGCATGCCTGTAATCCCAGCACTCGGAAGGCTGAGGCAGGAGGATCGCTATGAGTTCGAGACCAGACTGGGCTACATAGTGAATTCCAGGTCAATCTCAACTACATAGTTCCTGTCAAAAAAAAAAAAAAAAAAAAAAAAAAAAAAAAGAATGAGAAATTAGATTTATTCATAGGAAAGTTGACACGTATTGAGGATATACTCCTAAGTGAAATAAATAAATCACACGTGTAAATACTAAACAGTTTCTCTGGTGTGAATGAACTATAATAGTACATAAGATCCTAATGATATAATGCAAAATGTGAAATAGGAAGAAAAGGGCTGAAGGTGTAGGGAAAGTGGGAAGGGTAGGGGAAAGGTAATAAGGGAAAAGAAAAAAATAGGAGAAAATGAAACAATGGAAATGAAGTGTTTGTAAAGGGGGAGGGAGGAGGGATGAGGGGAGGGCAGGGACAAGGAGGGGAAACAATGAGACCCGAGACCTGTCATGTAAAGGTACAAGGTCCCAATGATGAATGTAACTGTACTGTATACCTAAAATGTACCAATAAACTCAATGAGGAAAAAATAAAAATAAAATAAAAAGATGAATTACCCAATTTGAAGCATACAAGGAAAGAAAAACAATTAAAGAGAGAAATAGGAAGCTTGTCAGTGACCTGTGTTACAGCACCGTGTTTTATGACTAGTGACTAGAGCTAAGAAGGAGGTACAAGATACACTGAAACATTTAATGTCTAAATTGTTTTCAGGTTTTAATTCACAGGATGGATAAATGCAAAGAGAGCCCATCCAGGTCACACATATCACCATCAAAATTTGGAAACAAAGAAAAATATCTTAAAATATAGCAAGAGGGGGGAAATGACATAGAGAAAAAAGAAATGAAAATGTTCTTATCACAAGGAGAAGAACACACACAGAATTAGCTCAGAATCTTCAATGGAAACTGTGTTGCCTAGAAAACAATGGAATAATTTCTGAAAGTGATAGAAGAAGGATCAGAGCTGGAAAATAAATTCTAACCCTAAAAAAAAAAAATCCATCAAAAATCATGTTGACTATGCCATCTAGGGAGGATATTCCACAAACACAGATTGAGGAACATTCCGTAGGATGCCTGTTTAATAATCTTTGGGACCGTCAAAGTCATGAAAGGGGAAGGCTGAGAAATTAATACAGACACAGAAGACTAAGGGGACGTGACTGCTAAATGAAATATGGTAACTTGGAGTAGATTCAGAAAAATAATAAGTAAATTGCAAAAATAGTGAAATCCAAGTAGAAGATCAAGCTTAGCTGCTGCTAATATGCCAATATCAGTTTCTTAATTTGACAAATGAACACTGGAAATACAAGGTGGTGCTGGGGGAAACTGAATGAAATGTATAGAGGAACTATTCACGTACTATTTTCCTAACTTTTCTATGAATCAAATATTTTTCCAAAACAAAACTCTTATTTAAATGAATTATGGTAAAGATTCATCTTTCAACATCTGAGAAAATTCACTGCCAACAATTCACACTTCACCCCATGCTCCAAATATTTAAAAATAAAGTTCTTCAAGCTGAAGAAAATGATAATAGAGGCAAACTTGTATGCACACAAAGAAATGAGGAGCACCTCATAGATAAAAATAAATGTTTTTTTACTTGAAGCTTTATAAAAATATTTATAATAGAAAAGAAAGATTATATCTATATCTATCTATATATCTTGTGTGCATATGTGTAAGATGCATAGAAACAAAAAGAATGAGAAAAAGATGTATATTATAAACCCCAGAGCAACTCCAAACATACATATAAAAACAAGGATCAACAGCTAATTGGCTAAGAGTGGAGATGAAATGGAGTATAAAATATTAATTCAAAAGAAGGCACATAAAGTAGATAAAAAGAAGAAAGCAAATGGTAGGATATATAGAAATTAAGTAGAAATGTGGTGTTGAAAATAAAATTAAACGTAAATAGATTGTATAATTCAATTTAAAAGATTACCTGTAAAAAAGCAAATTTCAAATAACTGTTTTTGTCTGTCATATAAATACTTTGAATATAAATGCATAAGTAGTTTAAAAGGAAAAAGAATAGGAAAAAAGTATACTATGCAAATGCTAATTAAAAAGACTATGTGTTTATACTAACACGAAGTAAATTATGCTCCTAAATAAGGAATGTTACTTAGGATAAAGGTAAACATATCATAATGATAAAGACAGCAAATGATAAAAAGAAATACTACTACTATGTATACATACATTTAATTACAGAATTTCAAAAGAAAAAGAGAAATGAAGACATCCTTTCATAAAGACTGGTATATGAATGCAAGCTTTATTTATATTAGCCTCAAGCCAGAAGAAAAATGAATGAGTACATATTGATATATGTATATATTGGAATACTATTTAGTAGTAAAAGGGAATTACTGATATACAAAGACATAATGATAAACATGTTATAGTATGCTTAGTCTTTTTTAAAAAGCCAGGTACCAGAAAGCACATATTATATAACTTCATTTACATGGTCTTCTTTTTTTTTTTTTTTGGTACCGGGGATCAGAACTCGGGTCCTTGTGCTTGCAAGGCAGGCCACCAGACCGCTGAGCTAAATCCCCGGCCCTATATGGTATTCTTGAAAAAGCAAATCCAATCTATCTTGACAGAAAGATTTGTCTTTTTCTGAATCTGTGGGAAGAACTGACTGTGAAAACACCCATGGCACCAACTGCGACAATGGCTACATTATGCAACCTGGTTATCTAAATATACAAGCTTGTCAGACTTTAAAAGTATACTCCTGAAATGGTTCCTTCAATTATATATTGTATTCTTCAGTGGTTGATTCTATAATGATGAAGACAATAAATAATCCATATGCACATTTACGTCCACAATATACTTAATTGAAAATATATTTTGAAGAAAAATAAAGGTGAAATATGAACAAAAAATGTGGTGAAAGAAAATTCAAGAATAGGACATTAGAACTAGAAAACTTGGTTTGCAGTGACAAATCATATTTTCTTGCTGGAAAAAAATACATCTTACTATATAATCTTTCAGAAAAGCTGTCAGAAAACCTCAGTAAGAACTCTCTACTAGAGCTACATTCAAAGAAAATAGAAGACATATTTGTATACTGGAATTTAGCAAAATGCCAATGTAACTGCTGAATTAACAAAGAGAATTAGAGTTGAATTTTCTTTGTGGTGATGATTCTTTAAATTAGTAATTGATAAATTCAAGCATTGTTTGTATTGGTATATTTTACAGATCACAATAAATGGGAAAACTCAAATTATTGTGAAATAATTAAAACTGCACATATCAACAGAAAGTAGTAACGTCAGTGACTATAACAGAATAGTGATGAATACCATTTTTATGCACATACATACATAATCTCTTATTCTCACAGCAGCACAGACAGGTCGGGTTTATTGTTCCCATTTTGGAAAGGAAACAGCTGGAAGTGAGACAAGTTACAAAGTGAAACTGAGAAAAGTGTATATTATTTGCCATAGCTGGTAGGTATTGGCATCAGGAGGAAACCCTCAGCCATGGTTGCCTTTTGTCAGAGTCAGAGAGATTAAAGTTGACCTTTTCCAAGAAATTTTATCAGAAGCCTCTGGCAGAGTTAATCACTCTCATCTGTATCCCCAAAATATTTGGGGCGCAGTTTTATTAGTTCCCTTTTACTATTCATATGCCTAAATCTTTTTAATAGACCTGGCTCCTTAAAGGTGGGTATTGGTTCTGAGTCTTTCATTATTTTCTCAGCAGGCAGCAGTGTCTGGTACATATTTAGTGGTGAATAAATGGCATTTTAAGTAACAAATTAATGAAAGATATATAAAGGTGAACATTGAGGAATTTTCTAAGTAGATTTATTTATAGTATACAAAATGACATTAAGGAAAAGGATATTGAAAACTATCAGTAAAAATTATACATCATACCAGGCATTATAGTTCTTGAAACACAGTTGCAATCAATAAATATTAGTGGAATTAATGTTGTACAACAATGTTGTATTCTTGATATTGAAGAAAATATAGCTCTAATACCTTGTAACTTAGGACTTATGAGGTTTTAAAAAAACAGAATAGAATAATTTGAAATTTGCAACATTTGGGAAGCTGATATCTTCATAGTTGGGTAGATTCTGAAGTAGGCATTACATCTCAAGAAGTATTTAAAACAAGAAGGTTTATAGAGACAAATTCTTTCATTTTATACCTAAGAATGATGGAGTCCCAACAGTACAAGAATACATCAAAGTTCTAATTCCAGCCATGACTGGAAAAAAAATGCCATTAGACTAATTTCTGTCAGTAAACAAGTAGACAAAACTACATTGGTTTTTACTTTGAATCACAGATACTACAAGACTTTGGTCTCTGACAGAAGTAAGGCAAGGTAAATGCCACCCCCTACCACCCTCCCCCGCTGCCATTGTCCAGTACTCTGAACAGGGACAGTTTTCCAACTATTAAAAAAAAGAAAGAGGGCCAGGGATTTAGCTCAGTGGTTCTGACGCCTGCCCTGCAAGATCAAGGACCTGAGTTTGATCCCCAGTACCAAAAAAAATAAGAAAAGAAAAGAAAGAAAGAAAGCCAGTGGTTGGCAGGGAACCAGTTCTGCTAATCAGAGGGTAAAGAACAAACCAGACCGGGACAGATAAAGCAAAAAAATTTAGAGTAAAGAGCATTTATGAGTAGGGAGCTCTACAGGAAGAAACAGAAATCCATAAGAGAATCTAAGTCTCTGGAATTTTATGTCTGAGGTCTGGGCTGTACATTAAGCAGGCAAAATTTTCTGAGGATTACTAGAATACAAGTACTATGAAAATGAGAATGAAACAAAAATACTGAAGTTTGGGCAGTGCTGAGATACCAGCAGCTCTGGAACTCTAGTCTTGCCAGATAGAGATAATGATAAAACCTTAACAACAACCTGACAGCCAGCAGAGACATAGGAAGGCCTCTACCTCAGAAATGAAGACTGCATTCTAGGAGAAGAACTGCTCTAAAGCCACATGTATTCTAAGAGGTTGAGCCTTGCCAAGTTAAAGGACTTGAAAAAAGCAAATTTTTCACAAATTTACTCTTAACAATGCTTAAAACCAAGCCAACATGAAGTCAAGATGATCTGACAGTAACAGAAATGTCTGTGCATATGAGTCAAAGCTCTTCAGTGAATAATAGCGAAATCTAGGATCTCAATATGCTATCATCCATAATGTGAAGTGTTAAATGAAAAATCACACAGAAAATATGATTCATTGAGATATAAACATGAATCAGTAAAAACTAAACTTAAGATAGTTCTGAGACTGTCCTAGCCAAAAATGCCTTTGATGGAGTTGCTATCAGTATGTTTAAAATATTAAAGGAAAAACAGTATGAATGAATGACCAGTCACAGAATCCAGAAAAGAAAAAAATTATTCTTTAAAAAGTGAAAATTCCACACTGTAAAATGCAATAACAGAAACAAAAAATTCAATGACAGATGTAATTTAATGCAGATGGCAGGAAAAAAGAATCTGTGAACTTCGAGATAGATCAGTAGAAATAGTCCAGTCTGAAAAAAGGTGTTGAAAAAAGTAAAGTGTAAAAAAGTTTTCATGACCTACTAGACAGAATTAAACATTTTTGTTATGATTTTCAAAATCAGGGAATTTAATACTACTTAACATTGACATGATTATTAATCTGAAGCTTTTATTCAAATAATGTCCCAAAATTCTCATTCTAACTTTTTAAAATTTTATTTTGAGACAGATGAAAAATTGCCTGATTCTCCCTTTTTCACTTGTGATAGCCAAAGGCTCACAGCCCTCCTCCTCAGTCCCCTCACTTCTGCCCACCTCCACTCCTCAAAGATGGACTGGGATGAAGGACTTTAGTGTCCTGCCATCCCCAGGATTGCTTAAAGGCTATTCAAGCAGGATTGGTAACTTGGGACTCAGCTATTGCACCCCTCCCTCACTTCCACTGCTCTAGAACCTGAAGAAGTGAGAATTAGACCCCCCAAAGGGAACAAGATCAGGGAGGGGAGAAAATGGGCCCATTATTACCATTCCAAACAATCCCAAACCCCAATAAGCTGTGATAAACACATCTAGCATGCCTGAATTACCAGGTTCGGGCCTGCTACTCTTAGCACAGATATGATAGCAGTCAATCAAATAGCTTTTTTCTCCTCAAATATTGGATGAATCATTGCTATGGCAACTGAGGATGTCCTGGATGCCTTTCATCCACTTGGACCAATCAAGGGCTGCATATGGACCAATATCATACCCATATTTGAACCAACCACAGGTCAACACTTGGACCCATAATAGGCCTGAAGCTACTATATAAGCAGCATGGTCCTCACACTTCTCATATTGGTTGAGGAGGGGCTCCCTCTGGAATACTGACCACCCTGTACCACAGCATTGGTCCTATTCAAACAAAGCCTCACTCCAGGGGTTCTGTACATTTGCTCATGATTTATTTCTCAGGTAATATTGGATCAGAAGGTCCTATAAATCTACCTAGGATTCTTATTCTGAGTGGTGTGGTCGGAGCAGTCACTTCAAAAGAAAGCAATAAACACCAGGAACTAATAACCCTGAAGAGCGCCAGAGTCCAGCAGCTGAGGAAGATTAGCATTGGAGATCAGAACCTGGCAGAGCTGACTGACGGTGTCCAGCACAGGCTGGTGTCAAATGGCAGCTGCTAGTGGCAGAGACCAGCAGCTGGCAGTGTCACACATTTGCATCTGACATGATCTGGTCTTGCCAGTGGCCTCAGGATGGCAAGCAAAGGTACACTTCGCTGACTTTTTATATCTGAGTCAAGCAAAAGAACCCTCAATTTGTTGGCAACATTTGGTGACCATCAAGGATCTCCAGGAAGAGGATAGATACTCATGATGATTCGTGCAGATGTCCCTGCTGAATGACAAGTGGCTACCTGAACCTTTGTTTCCATGTCACACATGACTGGGAGGCTCCCTACTCTGACTATTCTGGCTATGAGGCCCTGCCCACCTGAGAAATCCCACACTATCACCATTTTCTGTTCTCCTGTTGGATTGTTTTTGACTCTGCTTCCTTTTACTTTTACTTTGTCTCACGAGGAGGTATCTTTCTTCTGCTTCTTGGTATTTTAATAGGCTGTCCCCTCATTCAGGTGCACAATAGGGTTAATTGACTTCATAGTAGTATATTCCAAATTTTTAGCTTGGAATTATGCTTTCTGGGGAATTGACCTACCCCTTTTGTGAATTTTCCCATACCACTTGAAATTAAAATTTGGCTGAAATTTGCTCTCTTTTGAAAAATAATACGGCTATGGGTGCACACAAGGCACTCACAGTTGCACACTGAGGTGATACTCTCAAGTGAAATAATAGGACACACATGTACGTATACCAAATAGTTTGTCTGGTGTGAGAAACTGAAAGTGTAAATAAGAATGAAAATGTATAATAGATAATGTGAAATAGGAAGCAAAGATCCAAAGAGGAAGGGGAAGTGGGAGATGGAGAGGAAAGGAAAGAGGGGCATGAAATTAATATGAGAAAATGAAGAAATGGAAACAAAGTATTTGTAAATAAGGAGGGTTGGAGGGGTTGGAGGGCAGGGGAAGGGGGGGAATAAGAACCAAGATATATTATGTAAAGGTATGCATCTCCAATGATTAATGTCATTATATTGTATACCTAAAATGTACCAATAAAACAAGGCACTCAGTAGGGTGGGTTGAGGTTATGATGGACTTGGCTTGTTAAACTAAATTTAATCAGGCACTAGACAGGTTATACTCTTTAGTCCTAAAGGTAGTGGTTCTGTAACTCGGTTTGGCATGTGTGTTTCAGGATATTAGACTTTATTGGTTTTTTGGTTTAAGACAGCATTGGTTCTTTTCCTGCTGAAAATGGATTTTGTAGACAGGAAGTCTTGAGTTTCTCAGACTTCCTGATGCTTGATTTATGCTACCGTCTGCTCTGTATCTCTAGTGTATCTGCCCAACTGGTGATCTGTCACTATTGATCTAGATTGTGTACTTATTGGAGAAAATATTGGTCAAGAGGTTTATCCAATGTGCTGATTATTGTTATGGTCTTGGTTTATTTTATTTTATTTTATTGGTACATTTTAGGTATACAAGATAATGACATTGATCATTGGAGATTTGTACCTTTACATAATATAACTTAGTTCTTATTTTTTGTTGTTGTGACTATCTTTCTTGTGATTCTCCTTGGTGCCCTTGTTTTTCTTATGTGTATTGAGAGCATGTTGTGTGAAAGAGCCTTCGATTGTTGTATTAAGTTGCTGTTGCTGTCTTATTTCTAGTGGCCAAGAGAGTAGTTCAGTTTTTTTAAGGCTCAGTCTGCTAAAATGTTATAAAACATGGATGCCATGGAGAGTATTACAAAAAACTTGCCACTAGGACACCTTTTAACTAATTCAGGCAAGTTGAAAATGAACAGTTTAAAGAAAAAGAGGCTGATATTCTGTAATAAATTGGTAAAGCAAGAATTCTGGCCTCTGCATTATGATAACGTCTCTAGCTAGATCTGTTAATAGGAAGAGAAGTAATAATATACTGCATACGTCCAAGTTCTTAGGAAACTATTTGTGTGGCTATGATTTCTAAGTCCCATAGCCTGAAACAGCCTGACCCCCCTACCTCCAGTCAGCACCTCACCCATACCTCTTCCAGTGCACTCACTGTGGGGCCCTATAGTACCTGATATGGAGCCACCCTCCTTGTCTTTTGAGCTGGGTGATAGCATCTTCTTCCCTACCACTATCTCTTCTTCCTGATCCACTGGAGAGGCCTCATCACCTCTGACTTCACTACCACCTTCCCCACCAGGCCCATCAGAATTAAGATCAGGAAACAAACTATCAATCCACTTTACCGAGGGGAATCTGTTCCCGTGATGGGAATTGTCAGGTGGGGATGGAAGAATTATCGTAATACATACTCCCTTTTCAGTCATAGATGTGGCTCAGTATAAAGGTTTGGTAATTTTTCTGAGAACCCTGACAAGTTTAAGGATGAAGTGAGTTTACCTTTTGTTCTGACTTGGAGGAATACTTGCAGTATTAACTCATTACTGTGCGTCTGAATGTATTATTTAAAAGTAGATGAAGTAGCTGATGGTTTGACAGCAGTCTTAGTCTCTTTCTCAGCTTGGAGACACAAAACCTGACACCACAATTTAAAGGAGAAAAGATTTCCGTTCATGGTCAACATCCATGGTCAGCTGGTTCTGAGGCAGAAAATGTCATGACAGAGGGGTATAGAGGAAGAAAAGCTGTTCACATCACCACGACCAGGAAGCCGAGGGTAAAGGGAGGATACTGGAAGAGGGATATATACTGCGTGACTTTGTCTCTTTCAACCAGACATTGACTCTTATTAGTAAATCATCTATGTTGCCCCCTGATTCAAGTACCTTCCAAAAGCCCCACCTAGGAGCACATGAGGCTTTTGGGACAAATCTAGATATAAACCATAAGAGCAGGTAAAACTCCAGACCACAATTTACAGAGGCCTGGAAATATGCAATCCCCAGCACAGATCCTAAATGGAACCCTGGAACTTCTATCCCCAAGGGTAGAGTGGAGCATTTTATAATGAGTATTTCAGAAGGAATGGGAAAGTATCTGATTAATCCCTTTAATTATGATATAGTTTAAGATGCAATCAAAAAAAAGGGAGGAAAATATTGCTGTATTTTAAATTCACTTGTCAAAGTCTTTCTGAAAGTATACTATTATCCAAAGCAGAGTCAGAAGAAGGGACAGCCCTAATGACCATGCGTTTTAAAATGCAAGCTGCCCCAGATATTAGGAAGAAGATACAAAAACTTGAGACAGGACCCAAAACCACACTGCCAACCTTAATGGAGGAGGCCTTCAAAGTTTGTAGAAAGTGGAAACAGGCAGAAAAGGCAAGGTGGGATAAGAGGTATCACCACCACCTTGGAGAACACCGACCAGCATAGCAGGTAAAGAAAAATGTAAACATTTGTTTGGACACTAGAACATTTGTTACAAAACTGCCTAGGAATGTTTTATTTATTCAGTTTATATAATATGTGGTTTCAGAAGTTCTGTAGCTCTTACTTTGAGCCCCCATTACCTGAGTTCTGGCAAGCATAGCAGTTGAAGGGGCACATGGGAAGCACCTCAAGGCCTTTCTGGGAGTGGTTGGCTCTGACAACATTTGGGGCCTGGGCTTGTCTGCTATGGGCAAATCCCACTGTTACCTCATTATTCTGAGGCCTACAGGGTGACAATAAGAGTCCTTACTCAAAGACTAGATAGTCTCTGGTTGGTAACTTACTTCTCCAAGTACTTAGATGCAGTGGGACTGGAATGACCTGGTTGTCCGAGAGCAGTGGCCACAACTGGCTCCACCATGGGAAAAGGTGCTAAGGCCCCTCACTAATGTCAAACAACTTTAAAGGCACAAGGACATCAATATGTGACCATAGGCTAATCATTGCATTATCAGGCTGTTCTGTTATCAAGCTGTTGAACAATTCAAGCAGGATTGCATTTTTCCTGTATTGAAAATTTTTTGTAGAGGGAAACTGGGCTCTATTTTGATGGACAAAAATATATGGGAAGGTGTGAAGTGCTTTTATTTTGATGAAGGACATGTGATTTTGTTTACACTCACAGTTTTGATGGGATCATTTCAGGATATAGTTTCAGGGAAGAAAACGAGTGAGAGGAAAAGAAAGATGGATATGAAGGAAGAATATTTTTGGATACAAAAGAATTTAGAATGGTTAGTTTGCCAGATGGTTAAAGTTGTAGAAAATTTGCAAGTGGTGAAGTTTATGATGGAAAATATGTATGTGTAGTGAAGTTGCCTATAGGTTGCATTTAAAGAGCAGCCTAAACAGTGGAGCTAGGAATGTTGTTGGCCATGACAATAGATCAAACTCTGGAGCTGTGTTCCTCAATGTTCTCATCAAAATAATAGAGAGGCTCAGATTCAGGTGTACTCGAGATCCTCAAGATCCTTTATAAAGCAACTATATTGGGTCACTTCTACAGGGAGACTGTCAGATAAATCTGTTCCCTTGTTGCTCACATGGGACATTTGTCTTTTAACAGTGATTTTTGCGCAAGCTTTCAGCAGCCTGATATATTCTACTCTGACTTTTGGATGGTTAAAGAATTATTTGTATCTTGAAGAGCTTACTAGATGCTCATACTGGAAATGGCTCCAGACATCTTGGGTAACATTGAGGCAACAGTGTTGGACCTGTGCAGTGTGTTCCTCTCCCAGTGTTCAGTCACCTCTGGTGTTGCTTTGGTGTCTGCCGTGCTCTTTGATGGAATGTCGGTAAGTAGGGCAAACTCTCCTTGGAGGAGAATGTTGCTATGCCAAAGCACATTGAGTCCCCCACTGCGGGAAATGCTAAGGCTTGAAGGGTGTACACACAGAGTAGGAACGGGTTGTGTGGTTGATCCTTGACTGTCCAAAGGCCAACATGGTTCACAGTTTAATGGAGTTCAATTCCTCTCTCTTTAGTTAAGCAAGGTAGTACTTGTTGCCCGATGCTTATTTGATGTGAGTACATTCTGTGAGAAAGGAAAACTTCCTCTCACAACCAGTGATTAGGCTTTTGTATGTGTGGAATCTATTACATTGTCTAACATCCTGTACATATACATATAACCATGGGGTGCAGGTTCACATAAGCCAAATTATAACTCCTCCTGTCAGAATAAGGGTAAGAGTCTTCTTTTCTACCATCAATCAGCCCTTGAAAGCAAGGCTTCTTCCAAATTAAAGTCACCATCTTCAGTAAGGGATGTCACTTGCATATGAATATTGTACATTGCTCTATCTATACAGTTATTTGTATACTCATGAACTCTAGGTTATCTCCAAAGGCTCTGATTTCTGAAGGTCTAGAAGAAGGAGTCATATATTCAGTTCTCCTCAACTTCACTCTGTTTCTGAAGTGGCAGAAGAAGTCTGGCAGCCTTAGAATAAATGAAATAGATCAGAAAAGCTTCATTTTTGTGTGTTCACACTATGGACCTGTTAATGGACTGCTATTTATATTCAGGAAGGTATCTATCCAAAGATATGTATTTCTGAGCCTAGGCACATCTCTGGACTCCATTTGTAAAGACAATAGACATGGAAGTGAACGCAATTGACTGATTCTCTTCCAGTCCAGAGGACATTGGGGCTTAGAGTAGCTTCTGGTAATTTAGGGAATGGGTGGGGCAGTCAAGAGTTCCCAAGAAGGCAAGAGGGAACAGGGGCCAATTTGTCTTTGGATAGACAATTCCCTGATACATAAGACAGGGACATCTCTGAAGTAAAATTTCTGCTCCAACAAAACATAGTTTGTCTAAAGGGTGTTATGGTGGAAGATTTTGAAGCATGGGAGTTATTAACAATGACTTGTGCTTATGAAGAAAGCCAGAGCAATCTTAGATGCAATTCCCAAACAAGAAGCATGTAGAAGAGCAGATACTTTCTATTATAGAAGATCAAGTTGTGATGACATCAAGGAAAGGAAGTTCAACTAGTATCCTTTAGTAATAATTATAACCAACCTATATCTTTAAACTATCAGTTAAGTTTGTGTTTTCTAAGATTGAGAACTTACACATTAAACTGGTGATAATACAAGGCTTCCAACCAGCATCTCCTGAGGAAGAGATGTGGGCCTCTTTTAAATTAGGACAGATACAGCAGTGAGTGAGATAATTTTATTCCTCCGGTAGCGGGTGTCAACTGCCCCAAGTGAGTTTCAAAGTAGTTTCAAAAGACAAACTATCAGCCTTCACCACCTCTTAAGACTAAAGAGGACAAAAACTCTCCAGGGTGGGGGAGAGATGAGACTCATAAGAAGGGTCTGACTCTCCCCCTTTCCTCTATGATGGCCAAAGGGGGATATGGTTTGGCCAAGGGCTGTCACTTTACTTTCTTCACTCCAGCTTGCCTCCTAAACATGGACTGAGAAGTTTTCCTCAGTGTCCTCTCACCATTGCTGGCTTATTAATGGCCTCTCTCTGGGTCCCTCTGACAGGAGCTCCCTCTGCAGTCAGCTGTCAGCCCCGCCCCCACTCCTGCTGTGTCAGACACCTCAAGAGTGGAGACACCATGTCTAATGTAGCAGAGATCCGGGAATGATCTGCACCAACTACTGACATCTCCAACCTTCCCAAACTCCAATTAGCACTGAAGCACACAGCTACCATCATGAAGATTCCCCTAATTCGGTCCACAATTTTTCTCAGGGACACAACGGTTGTCCAAGAAGCTCGCGCCAAAATGTTTCCTTGAACTGCCATCATGACAGGTGCTGCTCTACCAGAGTCCTTAGACCCACTGGGACTTACCACACACCTACACCTGTGGTATACCCAGCACTACCCTTACACTTGTCAGGCTGGGGGGGGCTCCCTCTGGAGTACTGAACCCCTTATACTACAGCATGGTTCCTAGTCAAATAAAACCTCACTCCCATGGCTCTGTAAATGTGCTCATGGTTTATTTCTCAGGTAGCATGGGCTCAGAAGGTCCCACAAGTCTATTGAAGATTATCCTGAGTTGTGTGGACAGAGCAGTTGCTTTAAAATAAAGAGTAATAAACACTGTGGGCTATTAGATCTAAAGAGCTACAGAGACCAGTAGCTGAGGGAGATCGACAACGGAGACCAGAACCTGGTAGAGTTGTCCAAAGCCATCCCACGCAAGCTGGCCTTGAACAGCAGTGACCAGCGGCAGAAATCAGCAGCTGACAGTGTGGACCAACAGCATCCAGCTCTATTCGGTGCTGTATGATGGCATCAGGGCCTCTAGCAGAGCTGCACTATGCTGATTCATGATTTTTGTCAGAATTGAGCAAATCTTGATTGGCAACAATTTCAGTTATTAAATTTTGAGGTGAAAGATGTAAGCTTGTGGCAGAGAAATATTTGATGTAATAATGGCTAACTTCCCAAATGTGATAAAAACCCTGCCTTACACATCTAAGTTCAGTAAAATTTTATAAATGTAAAAAGAATCATAACGAAGCATATTATAGTCAAATTGCTAAAACTCAAAACACAAAGAAAACTGTAAAACTCAGTGACTAAATTAAAAATAGATCTTCTGCTTGCTTCTTATGTGGGAAAAAAAAACAGGACTGAAGACACTAAAATGCCATTTTTCAAATACTGAATGAAAAATAACATAACCTGATAAATGCTTTCTCCTCATCCAAAACCTGGGGAAAATGAAAACATTTTTAGAAAAACAGAGGCTAAAAGAAATTGTTGGTGATATTTGTATTATGGGAAAGGTTAAAGAATCTTTTCAGTTTAAAGAAAATAAAACCAGATTAAAGATACAGGGAAAAGAGTGAAGAACATCAGAGACAGAACAAACACCTGTTTTGTAAGTCTTTCCATCACTTCACTGGTACGGTGAAGTGCATCCAATCCACAATAGTACTTCCAGCGTGAGAAGATGATGATAACTAACACTATTTTAAACTTTTTCTAACTTTCATAAATAAATATTGTTAATATATTGCTAATGTTCTTATGATCATTAATAACTTTCCTCTCTGATCTTACTTTTTTACATTTTTATCACTGCTTTTAACTATTGCACACTCACTTTTTTATTATATATTTGAGGATTGCCTAAATTAAATTGCATGTATTAGACTACCTTTTCCATGTACAATATACACTATATATATATCATATATATATATATATATGATATGTATATTATATATATATATATATTTTATTATAGGAAATTTGTACCTGTTCATAATATACCTTGCTTCCATTTTCCCTATTTGTCTCCCTTCCTTTCAATCTTTCTGTTTACAAAAGTTGTGTTTCCATTTTTCCATTTTTCCTGTTTTTTTCCCTTGTCCCTCCCCCTGCTACTTGTTCTCCTTCTTATTTGAACATTTTATTCCCAGTTCCTAGTATCTATTATACATTTTGGTCCTTATTTCCATTTTTTGGTCTCTCACACCAGAGAAACAATGTGGTATTTAATCCTGTGTCTGATTTATTTCACTTGAGTATGTTCTCAAGGCGCATTCATTTACCTAGAAATATCTCGTCTATCCTTTGTTATGGCAGAGTACTACTCTTTTGTATATAAAAAAAGAACACACATCTTTATGCATTTATCAATTGATGAGCATTTGGGCTGTTTCCAAGATTTAGTTATTACAAACTGTGGCTATAAACAGGTGTGCATATATCTCTGTGGTATGATGCTTTTAACTATTTTGGGAAGATTCAAGGAAAGAAAATATCTGGGTCAAATGAAACCTCTAGCTTTAGTTTTTGAGGAATCTCCACACTGATTTCCACAGTGGATGCCGCAGTCTACACTTCCACCAAGAGCAGAGAAGGGTTCCTGTTTCCTCACAGCCTCACCTACATTTGTTATTGGTTGATTTTTTTCCTAAAAGCCATTCTTTTCTGAGGTAAAATCTCAGCATTGTTTTAATTTGCGTCTCTCAAATGACCAATAATGTTGAACATTTTTTCTTATATTTATTTGCCATTTCTACTTCTTGATCTGAGAAACGTATCATTTTAGGAGGACATTTTGGGATTGGGTCTTTAAATTTGAGGGGTCTGATTTTTTTTAAGTTCTTTATATATTCTAGATATTAGTCCTTTGTCTAAGGAACAGCTGGTAAAATTTTGTTTCCACCCTAGGGTTGTCTCTTCACTCTGTTGGTGGTTTGTTTTGCTGTGAAAAATCTTTTTAATGAGTGAGGTACCAGTTGTTGATTCTTTGTGATATTTCCTGTGCAATCGGGGTTTTGTTCATGACATCTGTGCTTACACCAATGTCTTCCACAGTTCTCTCTGATCTCTCTTCCTGCAGATTTAATGTTTCTGTTTTAATATTTAGATCTTTGATTTATTTTGATTTTAGTTTAGTGCATTCTGAAACATATGAGTCTAGTTTTAATCTTGAGCTTGTGGAAAGCCAGGTTTTTTTTGTTTTTGTTTTTGTCTTTTTTAGCACCATTTATTAAAGAGGCTGTCTTTCTTCCAGTGAAAGTGTTTGTCTTCTTTGTCAAAGATGAAGTTCTATGTATGTTTAGAGTTGTTTCTGCATCTTCTAATCTGTTCCCTTGATCCTCAGGTCTATTTTTTTAAACAGTTGCCAGTACCATTCTGTTTTTATCACAGCACCTCATAGTACAATTTCAAGTTAGGGATTATGATGTCCCTCTCCCTCCAAATCGCTTTCGTTAATCTGTGTCTTTTCTAATTCCAAATCAATTTTAAGATTGTTTTCTCTAATTTTGTGAGATATGCTATTGGCCTTTTGATCAGTGTTACATTAAATCTGCATAACAATTTGAGAAATATGGCCATTTTTCACTATATAGGTTCTTCCTACTCAAGAACAAATGTTATCTTTCTATTTTCTGATATCCCCTTCAATCTCCTTTTTCAATGTCTTATAGAAGAGAAACCCAGAGCTCATATGAAGGAGGAAATTATAAAGATCAGAACATAAATTAATGCAATGATGCTAAGAAAATAATACAAAGAATCAATAAATCAAAGAATTGGTACTTTGAAAGATTAAATAAAATTTACAAACCCTTAGCCAACTAATCAAAAAAGGACAGAAAAAGACTCATATCCATGCAATTAGAAATGAAAAGGGTGAAATCACAACAGATTCTGCAGAGATCCAGAAGATCAATATATAGTTTGAGAATCTGTATTCTAGTAAGATGGAAAACACAGGGGAAAAAAATAGACAGATTCCTAGATGCATATGAATTACCAAAGCTGAATCAAGAAAATATAGAAATTCTAAATCAACCAGTATCAGTCAATGAAACTGAAGAAATTAAAAACTTACCAACAAAGAAAAGCCCAGAGCCAGTTGTGGTGGTGCATGCCTGTAATCCCAGCATTCAGGAGGCTGAGTCAGGAGGATCACTGTGAGTTCGAGACCAGCCTGGGCTACATAGTGAGTTCCAGGTCAGTCTCAACTACATAGTGAGACCCTGTCTCAAAAAATAAAATAAAATAAAATAAAATAAAAAGATAGAAAAAACAAAAAGAAAAACCCAGGCCCTGTTGGCTTCACTGCTGAATTCTACAAATAATTTAGAGTAGCCTTAATTGTGCTACTTCTCAAATTCTTTAATGAAATTGAAAGAGATGCAATACTCCCAAATTTATTTCTAGAAGCAAGCATTACCCTGATAACCAAAACAAGAGAAGGATACAACCAACAGAGGGAACTACAGGCCAATCTCTCTAATAAACATAGACACAAAAATCCTCAATAACATACTGGCAAATAAAATGCATCAAATCATCAAGAAGGTCATATACCATGACCAAGTACGATAGATCTCAGGGATGCAGGTATGGTCCAAAATACACAAATTAATAAATGTAATACGCCATATTAATAAAGCCAAGAACAAAAAAACATATGATCATCTCAACAGATGCAGAAAAAAAAAGTCCAACAACACCTATTCATGATAAAAACTCTACAGAAAATCAGAATAAATGTGCTTTATCTCATCTGATTAAAGTCATTTATGACAAACCAACAGCCAAAACCATACTAAATGGGCAAAAATTGAAAGCTTTCACTCTACAGTCAGGGACAAAATAAGGAGGTCCCTTGTCACCATTCTTGTTCAATATGGTTCTGGAAACACTAGTCAGAGAAATTAGACAAGAGAAAGAAATAAAAGGAATAAGGATAGGAAAGGAAGAAGTTAAATTATATTTACAGACGGCATGGCACTCTACATAGAAGACCCCCGAAACTCCACCCAAAGTCTTTTAGATTTAATAACCAAATTCAGTAGCATAGCTGAATACAAAATCAACACTCAAAAAATCACTAGCATTTCTCTACACAAATAATAAGCTGAGAGAAATTAGGGAAACACATCTTCCACAATAGCGTCAGAGAGAGAGAGAGAGAGAGAGAGAGAGAGAAAGACCTAGGAATCAATCTAATGAAGGAAGCAAAAGACCTTTACATGGAAAACTACACTATTTTTGCTTTTCCTAATATTAACTGTCATATATGTATTTTTTTCAATTCTGCCTTTCCTCAATTGGGACAATACCTAGAAGGGGAATAGATGAGTCAGATAGAATTTCTAGTTTTACTTTTTGGAGAAATCTCTACACTAATCTCCTTTGTTTAGAGACACCCCCCCACCGGCCTCATCAGCATTTGTTATCATTTGATTTCCTAGTGATGTCCATTTTTAAAATGGAACCTCAGTGTTGTTTTAATTTTTATTTCTGTAATGACCAGATATATTGAACATTTTTCATGATTTTTATTGGCTTTTTGTGCTTTTTCATGAATGGATAAAAATGTGGTATTTATATATAATGGAGTAATTCCAATAAAAAGGATAAACTTTAGATATTTGTAGGAAAGTGTGTGTACCTTGAGACATAATATTTAGTGAAGTAAATCATACACACAACTTAAATGTTGAATAACAGAAAGTAGGGAGATGAATCTTTCTCAAATGGGAAAGAAAGCAAGAGATGGAGGAGTAAGGAGAAAGAAGCATATAAAAAAATTAAGTTGTGTTATGCATAATTATCAACTCCCCATAAGGAATCCAAACATTATTTACTGCAAATTATGTACTAACAAAAAATAAAAACTAAAAAAAAAAGTTTTGCACTGCAAGTAGAAATTTTCTAGATATCATGAGCTTTTATTGTGGGAGGTGGAAGACTGGTCTTCTGAATAAAACAATCTTAAAAATGCAATGAGATCACAAATTATACCAAATAGAATGGTGTAGATTACAGGCTAACAACAAGTACTGGTGAAGACATGAAATAAGGGCTGCAGATTTAGCTCAGTGGTTCTGCCACCTGCCTCTCAAGTGCAAGGTCTCAAGTTTGATCCCTGGTACAAAAAAAAAAAAGCCATGAAATGATCAGATTTCTCATACACTGCAGGCAAAGATATAGGCTGCTATATAGAATTACTTTGGAAAATAGTTCTGTGTCTGTCTCACAAAATCATACATACACTAATAAGGTATGACACAGAAACGTTAGTCTTAGACTCTTACTCAAAAAGATATCAAACTCAGCCCTCTAAAAAGATATGAATTTGAATATTTATAGAAGTTTTAATAGTTACTGGGAAACCTGGTAATGTCTCTCAATAGAAAATGAATAAACAAATTATGATATATTAATGTCAGGAAATACTAGTCAAATTAAGAAAAAAAGCAAGCTACTAATGTATACAAAAGCCTGGAAGCAACATAAAAAGAAGCCAATCATCTAAAGACAATAAATCATATGAATATATTTATGGAAAGTTCAAAAATATGTATAGATGACTTATCGTGATAAAATCAAAATTTGCCTAAATAGATAAACATTAACTAGAAGGAAAATAATTTCTTAGGGTGATTGGAAATATTTTGATAAGAGCATTGATTACAGAGACATACACATTTGTCAAACGCATAATATTTTACTCATAAAATCTGTGCTTTTTATTTTGTGTCCATTTTACCTAGGAAAACAAAATCTTTGAGGAAGGTTATCTAAGTATTATTTGGACAAGATCATCACCAGCACAAATCTTGCAGGAAGACAAGTTTGTTCATTGTATCCAGCAGTTGGTGTTAGCTGAGACCAGCTGATGTATGGAAAGAGTAGTGCAGTAAGAAAATGACAAATACCTTGCAATTAGTTCCAGAAATGAGGACTGGAGCCTCTACCTTCATTTCCTTTCTTGCTTCATGTATATTTCTTTCTACTAACCAATTACTCATTTATTTTCTCCCCATTGTCTGCTTTATTTCATGCAGGAATGCTATTGCTTACCTTTATAGTGAGCCTTATCGCTTATAAATTATTCAGACGCAATTGTGGTAGGTATAAGGAAAACATGAACATTTCTTGGATCCTGTGGGTTAGATAGTGAAAACTTGGATAGTCATTCCTTAAGAATAAATAGCTTATTTGACATGGAAGATTTTGTTTTTGTTTTAACTTTACATTAGGCTGACCCAATTTCATTCACTTTGACTTTATAAAGTTGAAAAGCAAAAAATAGATTCCAGATATGTATAGCATGAATGATTGAAGACACCCTTTGAGTGCTTCTATGATTGTTTATGGAGGTAACTTGAAATTTCCCTACATGGAGTAGTGCAGAATCCATCACTTTAGATTAGACTAGGGTAGAGTTTATGGGTGCAGTTTGTGCACTGGGTATTGCAGCCTGAATAGGGTGAGCAGAGCTTCTGCTCAGGAGGGTGCCTGGTACAAAGTGTCACAGTGCAGATCAGGTAAGAAGGACATCTGTGTGGAAGGGCAATGGACCTCTTGAGGCACACCTCCAACTGGCTGGCACAAGTGGTGATTGTTCTCCAAAGATTTCCTGTTAATAAACTGAGAAGAGTCTTTGAACTCATTGAACCACATAATATTAAAATTTTAATATTCTTTTAATAGCATGAATATGTATAAACTACAAATTTATTTCAAATGCTCTTCCTGACAATAAGTTATTCTCCTTTCCTGACTTGGTAATGAGTTGTTAGAATTTAAATCCCATTTCTAGGAAATGCCCTTTCACTGTACTTTCCCTCCACATTTTCATCAAATAAAACTGTATTAGGAATGGTAAAAACAAAAGTGTCTACTGTAAGATTATAGCATGATTAAGAAAACAGCATAGACTTCATAGTTAAACTAACAGTGTGATGTGCTGATATTTGGGAGCCTTAAAGACTATTTTTGTTTGGTTTTGTTGTCTTTTATCTCTTCTGTGCTTTCTTTAAATTTAGCAACTTCGGGTTTATTTTAAGGCTTTTATCAAGCAAGAGTCAAGATCCTAAGGATACAATGTTGAAAAAAATCTTGCTTCTGAAAAGATACATGTAAGGAGGTTGACTCCATTTTTCCTTTATTTTCACCAAAAGCATCAGAAATTGTCAGATAGTGTAGATGTTTGCAATGTTTAGAAGAATTACTTAAACAAAGTGAGTATTTAATAAAATGCCAAATTATAAAATATGGTGTTATTCAGGCTCCTCATTTGAGAAAATAAATTTCAAAATTACTCATTTATTTGACACAAGGATTTATTCTGATCAATGCATAGAATGATTCTCTTGTTTCTTGTATATCCTCATAAGTATCTAAGATGTACTTTTATCCTCCAAAGGCTGAAAACATAATGGATAGAGATTATTTGCTTCTTTGCATCATTAAATCCATTTCTGTACTGCTGTGAACTCGTGAACAACTACGCCACACACATCCAAAGAATAGGTTATCCAGTTAAGGCTATCAGTTGCCACAATGAAAACCTATTAAGTGCATTTATTTATTTATTTCTCAGTTAGTAGAATTGAGTTTAATTCTACAATTATTCCATATGAGAAACTCATGCTGAAGTCAATGGGTGTCTCAGAATAAATTTGATTACAAGATTTGGTCCATTGAGTAAATGAATGAAATTTGGCTTTTATTAATTTGGAATTTCTCAATTAGCATCTCAACTTCCCAAGCAATTTATAGATATATTTCTAATGGTGTTTATTTGTACCCAAAATGACAAGGGGAGATTTTTTTTTTCTCTCACTATGGAATGTTTCTTGCTTCCAGAGATTTCTTAAAAAATAAAATAAAAAAGAAAGAAAGAAAACAAAACTTTTCTGAAATGTTAATTGGAACTAAATTCTTAAACAAGAAAAAGGAATAAAATGACATTTTTTTCTTCCATTTCATGTTAGTAAAATACAGAACAATTATACACCTGCAATAATTGTTCTGTTTCTGATGAAGTTTATGATTATATTTTTCAGGTTTGGTTTGAAGAGCTAAGACATCTGTTTATCCAGTGCATACAGAGTAACTCTCATGTCTCCTCATCTCTGAAGATTTCAAAGGCTTTCATTCTGGTTTAAATCCTTTGAAGAAGCAGTAATCAAAGACAAAAATTATCAGAGGTACATTTTTGTTTCCCAAACAATGAAAATAACAACACTCACCCTCTTTGGATTGTAGACACTCACATAAAACTTCAAAATTGGAGATTTGCCATTTAAATTTTAAAAATGATGTGGATAAATAGCTGCCAACAAAAGCAAACTAAAAGTTCGTATTGTCTACTTCACTTTATTTCATAAATTTAAATTCAATATGTGAATATTTTTAAAAATACTATGATGCCCAACATCAAACAGCATATATTAGCACAGCATAACAGAATACATCTATCTGGCTGGTGTATGGGTTCAGAAAAAATATTAGTTTGAGCACTAAGTTGTTTTATACA
>NW_022900918.1:9109686-9198982 GCF_012274545.1 Fukomys damarensis
ATATGTATACATATACTTTAGTGCATTTCACAAATTGAATTGATTAGAATAATAGCAGTGGGAACCCAAAGATGATAATAAAGCAAACTGTATCACACAAGTAAAGCAAAAACACTCTGCTGTACTTACGGTGCTGAAGTATTAGCAATCTTTCCGGGCCTTCATTAGCCTCAGGACATATCATTTGACCTTTAACACACGTAAATTCATGTATTAAAGAGTTACATTATAACTCATTCTATCATCTTCTTTTCAAAGACAATGATATAAAAATAATATCTATTGCCTTTTTGACCCTGTTTAGTTAAGAGTAAGCTCTGACCTTGTTCTGCATTAGGAAAATTGAAAGCAGGCCTTCAGGATATGTGTCTAATGCGAGCTCCACCTGGGGAAGTGGTAGCCGTCTTGCATCAAAGAAGACAAAGGAAAGGGAAATTCACTTTTTCTGTCCAGAGCTAATAAAAAAGAAGACAGCTAGATCCTTTCACAATATTGCCCTCTCCTAAAACAAAGAGAGACACACAATGAGTTTTACTTATTTGAGAGGTAAAAATGACCTTTAGATTTCGGATAAGTTTCAGTCATGGAAACTGCAAATTGAGACTTTTCTCGGGGCCAGGGAACGATGTTGCCTCAGAAGGAAGGGAAGTCATGAAGTCCCCTCATTGATTTGGAGAGGTGGAGGGACCCAGGTCAAAGCCAGGCCCATGTGATCTTAGATGAATGATTCTGAGCTCTGACTCTGAACATTTAATCTCCTAGGCAGCTTTTCTAAATCTCAGCTACCAAACTGCACCTCAGACCAATTAAATCAGAATGCTAGAGGCATTAAAATCTTTAAAACCTGGTAAAAGTAAGCAACAAGAGAATAAAAACACAAATGAAGAGACAAGGGAAAATGAATAATTGAAAAAAGAGTGAACCATCCGTGGGGCAAAATGCTACTAAAATGTCAAGGTAGGCAAGGATTAAAAGTGACCTCTGCATTTAGCAACATGGATTCATATCCCTGGCAACTCTATCAGGGTTCTCTAGAGAAACAGGACCGATAGGATATGATAATACAGATGATGTTGGGGTAAAGGTATATGTGTATATACACACGTGTGCACACAAATACATGTATGAGACAGAAAGAGGAGAGGCAGAGATGGGGGAGGGAGAGGGAGAGGGAGGGGCAGAGGGAGAGGGAGGGGCAGAGGGACGAATTTTAAGACACTGAGTCCACGAAATTGTGGAGACTGACAAGTAAAACACCTTCAGGGTAGGGAGGCAGGAATTGATGCACTCTTGAAGTAGAATTACTCTTCCTCGAGAGAAGTCTGTTCTTTTTCTCTTGAGGCCTTTGGTTGATTGAATGAGGTCCTCTAATATTTTTAAAGTAATCTTCTTTATTTAAAGTATAATGCTTTAAGTGGTAATCTTACCTAAAAAAATTCCTTCACAGAAATGTCTAGAATATAGTATGTCTTCATGTCCCTGGATAGCATCACCTTGCCAAGTTGATCCATAAAATTAAGAATCACAGAGCCCATAGCATGAATTGTTTTGGTTTATTGAGAATATGTTAAATTAAAGATAGACACTAAATGTAAGTTCCATTTGAAGACATTCATTTTTTGAATATAGTTTGGAGCCAAGAAAATTCAGAACACCTGTGTTATATATTTTAGGCCAGCGGTTCCCAAACTTTGGCATGTTAGAATCATCTGAATATCTTGAGGATATACTCCTACGTGAAATAAATAAGTCACACATGTGTAAATACCAAATAGTTTCTTTGGTGTGTAAAACTATAATAGTACATAAGAGCCTAATGAAATAATGGACAATGTGAAATAGGAAGAAAAGGGCTAAAGGTGTAGGGAAGGTGGGAAGGGTAGGGGAAAGATAATAAGGGTAAAGAAAAATATGAGAAAATGAAAAAATGGAAATAAAGTATTTGTAAATGGGGAGGGGAGGAGGGGGTGAAGGGAGGGCAGGGACAAGGGGAAAAATGAGAACCAAGACTTGTCATGTAAAGGTACAAGATCCCAATAATGAATGTAACTGTACTGTATACCTAAAATGTACCAATAAACTCAATAAATAAATAAATAAAATAAAATAAAAATAGAATCACCTGAATGTCTTTTCAGAATTCCAACACCAGGCCACATAGCAATGAAATCTCTGGGGCATGAGTAGTTTGTGATCATACATTGTCTCCAGTGCACACATGACTTTGTGAACTACAGGCGTAGGCCTCCCACATTACAGCACTTAAAGCATATCCATAAACTTTATCAAAGTTACCTTGAAAAAATTTTCAGTGAAAGGGTTATACTAATAAATATTCTGAGGAAAGTTGATAGTCAACTGTATTTCCATATAGAGCAAAGGGTATAATACCCAATTAGGAATGCTGACTCAAAAATTTACTTGGTACATACTGTATGCCAGCCATATTTGTTTGGATTATTCGGATACCCTGACTGTATTCGAAAATATATCTTTAAACTAAATTATGATTTTGAATGCTTCACTTGAGGTTTAAAATATTTTTCTGTGATTTTTCATAAAGTCAAGTTTATCAAAGTATAATCACATACTCTGAATTTTAGCTTATGTATCAGTTTTCTAAAATATCTCATTTTACAAGCAAAATATGGGTTGCATATATGAGAATATAGTATTGAAAATATGGCTTACATCTAGATGTACCCCCAAGGTCTCATGTGCTTATAGGTGGGCCTTTTGGGAGTGAATATATCGTGGGTGTGTGATTTTGGATCGTGGGTGTGTGACACTGGATTTGTCCACTAACTGGTTTAGCATAGTTCTGGTTGTGGATGAAGGATTTATTGAAGAGGAAAGACCCACTCTCTGTATGGGTTTGTGGTCGTGACTTTTCTTTTGTTGCTAAAATAAAATACCCAACACCCAAAGTTAAAGGCGAAAGTGTTTATTTAGCTCACAGTTTTAGAGGTTTCAGTCCATAATTGGCTGGCACCAAGACAGAGCGGCATATGACAGAGGAACATCACAGAGGAAACAGAGTTCATGGAGCCTACACCATAGCGAAAGCAACAACAGAACCGTACAGCATCGTTCTGCCCCTTTTGTCTTACCCAGACTACTGGGATTAGGGTGGTGCCAAACTCATCAATGCTCTGGTTTAGAAATCACATGCCGTTAATCCCAGCATCACCCACTCTAGATTCAGTCACCTCTGAAAAAGCCACCTATGACCACATGAGGCTTTGAGGGGGACATTTAGGCACAAGCCATAACATAGAGGCACTAACCAATATGCTTGTGGCCTGGGTGGTATAAAAAGGGGGGTCTAGCTGCTTTCTACATGCGATGAGCAAGGCTTTTCTGCCATGCACTTCTGCCATGTCGCTCTGCCTTAGAACCAGCCAATTACCGACCAAAACCATTACAAACTGTGAGGCAAAAAAAAACTCTCCTCCTTTAACTTGTGGGCGTGAGGTAATTTGTCTCAGAAATGAGGATGTGACTATGACAGAAATTAAATAACATACACATAATTGTAAAAAATCTTTTCTATCATATTCCTCCTCCACTCCTCATGTGCTTTCCCAGATTTGAGGGGACATGTGGGTCAAGTTTACATATTCACACATTTACATTTTTTCCTGTCTTTAATCATTGTTATGGTTTGGATCTTAAGTGGCTCCAAAGGCCCCTTAAAGGCTGCAGGCTCCACCACTGCTTGTGGCACTTGGGGGGTGGTAGAATCCTTAGGACGTAGTTTAGCAGGAGGCTGTTAGGTCACTGGGCCAGGCCCTTGAAGGGGACACTGGGACTCTGGGCTCTACCCTTCTTTCCCTGCTTCCTGGCCAGATGCAATGGAATTAATTGACCTTGGACTGGAACCTTGGAAGCTACAAACCAAAATATACTTTTCCTTTAAATTGTTTATTTCAGCTATATGTGGCATCAATGGAAAGGTAACACAAACATCAAGCTACATAAATAGCTTCTTTTTTTTTCAGAATGAAAGGAAATGAAGATAAGAATCAAGGAATGGAGGAAAGGAATCTAGACAACTTGAAATTCATTCTTTCTCTCTTAGATACTTTAATTGCTAACCAAATATCTAGAGATATATAAGGCTCTTTCTAGTCTCCCAATTCTATTGCACTTGGCTTGTCATATCTTTGCAATGATGCCACACCTAGTGATGGCTTTGTAATGTGTGAATTTAACTAAGCTAAACCACAAGCCTCCTGAGGTCTTTACACTCATCAAATGCAAAGACAATGCCTTGCATATACTACTGCTTAGCCAAGTCCTGAATTCATATAAAATAAAGTCTCTGTCACACACACAGACACAAACATGTGCGCACACACACACACACACACACTCAGATGTTCACACATACTGCCTATATCTACATATATCTATATATTTTAGTATTCTCTGACTAAAGCCTAGAGTCTTCATTCAGAATAGTGACTTCTCCATCTTGCTTTTCAAAAATGTCTTAGCTCTTCTTGGCCCTTAGCATTTTAATAGATATTTTAGAATCAGTATATCAATTTTCATGTATACACACAAGCAAACTTCCACACAAAACTGTTGGAATTTTTATTAAGATTGTTCAAATTTATATATTAGTATAAGAGAGAAGAGATCTTTTCATGTTGGGTATTTTTAAACCATTGTTTCTCAGACTTTAAAATATACATACAATTCACAAAGTGATACTGTAAAAATAATATCTGCTTCAAGAGCCGAAGATTCTGAATTTCTTATAAGCGTCTAGGTGTGCTGATGCTGCTGTCAGTGGACCATACCTTGAGTAGCAAGTGTCTAGTCAGGGAATGTCTCTCCACTAAATTTCTCCCATAATGTTTATAGCTTCCTGTATAAAGGTCTTGAGTACTTTTTGTTCCTAGGTATTTAAAAGTTTATAAATTGTATCTATATTTTAACTTTTATATTCCATTGGTTGATGATTTATAGCAATCCAATTGATTTTAATATAACTTTTTTTCTTTCTAAATTTTAATAATTTATCCCTATGTTCTTTCGGATTTCCTAAAAAACAATCATGGTGTTAAAAATAATGACAATCTTATGTCTTTCTCCCTATATCATTAACATTTTATTTATTTTTCTAGCTTGACTTTCCTGATTAAAATATATAGAACAATGCTGACTAGAGGTGGGGACAGCAGGCGTTTTACTTTTGTCCCCATATGCAGAGTTCACCAAAAAATTCTACACACTTCAGAAAAAGATAAACTTGTGTAAATATTTTAATGCTAAATTTATTGAAACGTTGTTACGTTTGACCTCTACAATTACAAGAGGTGCTTGAAGTGGTGGCCATTAACTTCCAGACATTTATTAGTAAGGCAAACTGCCGCTTGGGTGACCTTGGTCACCGAGATTGCTGCATGTGCCTTTTTGGTTTCTTCTCTAAGGGCCGGCAGTGTAGGGAGTTGTCTGTGATATCTGATAACCTCTTTGGTCCTCCATGGAAGGCAACACCATCTATTGAAAATATGTCATACTGTTTTTCTTTTCCTAAAGTATATATATATACTTTATATATATATATATCCAAGGCAAGTTGTGTTTTTTCAGTGAATTTACATATTTCAATGAAATTTTTAATTTTACTGGCATTGTCCATTTTTCTTTATTGTTTTATTCTCTTTATTTTATTAATTTTTAATATACACTTTTAAAGTGTTCCTATAAACTTTACACCCATCTAAGATTTAATTTGTTTTCATTTTCTAATTTGCAGCACCATTTTTTGTTGAATTCACAGAACATGTTTATATGAATATTTCTTATTTTCTGAACACAGGTATTCTAGTTACTTTTGTGAAAAGATGATATATAGATTAAATCCACTATTTTTAGAGAACAAATTGCATGTCTGCTGAGATTTGCTTTATTAACACATTATGGCTAATTTTGGGAAAATGTTCCATATGCCTTACCAGAACATGTTACCTGCAGGCACAGATGCAAGGTTGAATAGTGGTCGTTTGCTAATCTGATTGTTTAAATAGCTTAAACTTTCTATATCTTTGTGAATATCTTTGTTTATTAAATCAGTCACTAAGATAATTTTATTTGAAAGTCCTTCATAATTTTGGATTTGCCTGTTTATTGTTGTATTCTATCAGTTTTGGCTTTGAAACTGAGTTACTAGATTCATAAGAAATAGACATGTATGCTGTCCCAGTGACCTAAATGTTTTGTCATTATGAAAGGCTTCTCTGATTACCAAATTTTAAAAAATCATCCTTATCTTATATTAATATAGCTACTCCAGCTTTTATTTGGACATATTTTCCATATTTTGTTTTTAAATATTTTTGTTCTTTTATTCACCTGTGTCTTTGTAAGCAGCATGTGGTTGGTTGGATTTCATTTTTGACCCTTATTACTCTTAAACTGAAATATTTAGATTATGTATGTTTAATATAGTTATTGATATAATTGAATTTAAGAAAATACTTGGTGATTTCTATTTTTCCACCCAGATTATGTTTCTATTCTCTCTTTTTTTTTTTGTCTCCATTTAGGATAATTATGGTTTATTACTTCTTTTTGGTACCGGGAATTGAACTCCAGTCCTTGCTCTTGCAAGGCAGGCAGCAGAACCATTCAGCTAAATCCCCGGCCCTATGGTTTATTACTTTATTCAACATCCACTACCCATTTGCTTGGAAGTTATTTACACACCCTCTTATGTTCTCGTGGTCTTCTTAGAAATAATGACATCCAAATCTTTTTTAACCTCCCTGTGAATAGAAAGGATAGTGATTTTAAAGTCTAGGTCTGATGATTTCAATATTTTGAAACCATATAGACTTGCTTATTTCTGCTAGTTTTAATTCATAAAATTGTGCCTGTTTGATGCTTTTTCATTCTATTACAAATGCTAAATTTCAAAAATTACTTATATGAATAAGTATTCTAGGAAAATAGTCTAGGAGAATTCTTCAGAGAGCATTTATGTTTGATTCAGTTATGGACCAGCTATCTGGATCATTTTAAGCCAATTTATTGCATTGAAAGAATTTGAAATTGAACTGTATTCTATCTTTGGAGTACTAGGGAAGAATCATTAGGCATGCTCAAGTCAATATGATGGGGGGTGTCTGGTTTGGTCTTGAAAGGCTCTGGATTTCACCCCTACTTCTCATTTCTACAAAGTTGCAAAAATTATTGCTCAGCTTTTTAGCCTTAACTCAAACCTCTCTAGTTTACCACTCACCATGAAGTAGGAGGTATGATCATAAATTATGGCAAATACTTAAATTTTTAAAATTACAGTAAAAGACAGTGCCATTAATCCCTCTCAAAATGCTCACCCCTCACCTTAAATACACTTATCCCATTATTTTTGCCACTTTCAGAAGCAGATCTGAAAGACCCCTTTCATGACTATCTGTGCTTGTGATGTTGTGGCTGTCTTAACACGGATGGTACTCTACTGTATTTTTTAACACACTTTGCAAAGATATTGAAGAAAAAAGACCTCCGGAACTGCCATAGTAAGTGGCAATAATGATTGCGTGTGTATGAAGCAAGGAAAGTACTTTGAGGGGAATTAATAGTCAGGTGTTTTTCATTGTAATAAACTTTAAGAATTTAAACATTCACTACAATTTCAATCAAATGTTGTAAATGTGACCCTAAATGTGAATGTCATCTCCTCCCTTAGGCCTGTCCTTCCATTTACATTCTATCTGTTTTTTGTTTTGCTATTTAATTCTTTCTCTGATTTTTGTTTTGTTTTGTTTTGTTTTTGTACCGGTGATTGAACTCAGGCCTTTGCGCTTGTGAGACAGGAGCTGGAAACCCTGAGCTAAATCTCCGGCGCTTCTCTGATGTTTTTGAATAGAGTTTTTAAAAATCTTTTTTTCTAGATGAACTTAAGTAGATGAATTACTTAATAGTCACTAACAGAAGAAAAAAAATTCACATGTTGTCTTCTTTGAGTTGTTCTTGAAATGGATTTGCAAATCTATTTCTACTCTAGATTTTCTTTTCTTTTTTGTGTGCGTGTATTCTACCTCAACTGTTTTGTTTTAATTAAGTTTATTGGTACATTTTAGGTATACTGTACAGTTACATGCATTATTGGGATCTTGTACCTTTACATGAAAGGTCTTGGTTCTCATTTTTTCCCTTGTCCCTGCCCTCCCTTCACCCCCTCCTCCCCTCCTCATTTACAAACACTTTATTTCCATTTTTTTTCATTTTCTCATATTTTTTTCTTTTCCCTTATTACCTTTCACCTACCCTACCCACTTTCCCTACACCTTTAGCCCTTGTAAAGCCCTTTCTTTTCTATTTAGAGAATGAATAGAGAAATGTAAAAAAAAAAAATATATATATATATATATATACATATACATATGTATATATATATATATATTTTTAAATTAAATCCCTTCATTATAAAGTGGGAAAGTTTAGTATAAAGGAAATACTGAATAAGCTCAATTACATGGATGGAAATCCATCTATGTGTGTGTGTATGCACATCCACATCCTAACAAACAAATGCTTTTCCTAGTTGAGGAAACCCATTTGTGTAAGTTTTGTTGAAAGGCAAATGTCCTTTTCTCATTTTTCCCAATGATTTCTGAAGAAGTTCCAATTTTTCTGTATCTACTATGAGCCAGAGAATATGGCCCCATTTCAGAGAATTACTCTCTTTCTCAAGACCTTAATTTTTAGAATGAGAAGACTAAAGTTAACTGAAGAACTACTAGCATGAACAGTTGCAGTGGTGAGAGCCCAGACAAAAGATATGCCTGTTATTTTGAGCATTAGTGACCCTTGATCAAAGCCCGAAGCTAAGTACCCAGAGTTCCAAGTTCCTGAAATATTATCTAGGTTTGTTTGATTGGTTTTCAAGCTTCCCTTTCTCCAAGTATTTGTAGAATCTGGCTATTCAGGTCTCTGTTTGATATCCTTCCAATAAATCCCTTTTCTCTTTAAATTAAGCAGCATTAATTCTATTGCTTGAGAATTAGTTAAGTGGAGATCAATTAACAAAATTTCCATTGAATAATATAAAATAAGTGAGTATTTCCGATGATGAATATATTTAATTTGCTAAGATGTATATGATCTAAATTACATGAACATATTTCAGTAATAATTCTTTTTTATGATTTAAAAGAAATGCATAACTACTTAAGAAGCTGTTATGCATTTATTGTTTTAAAAGATTGTTATTTATGGATCTTAACAAATTAAAACTGAGTAAGAAGATACATAATCAATCACTGAAATAATTTCCTCTGTGATGTGGCTTATTAATGAGTGAAGGTATAGATTCAAGAGAAGCTATTAAGATAAATTAAGTTCTATTTCTTTAAATTTATTGCAAAATTCTGTTTTACATATGTCATTGTAAGAAATTTAAGCTTCGGGATTTGAAGTTTAGGTGATTGTGAGCTGCCAAGGAAAGGTTAGGATGGGACCATAGATCAGTTTGACAGAACAGAAAGGCACAAGGGTGATTGACCTAAATTAAGGCCCTGAAAAATGAGGTCTGATTTGAAAGAAAAGCAAGACATTCAGTGGAAACAGCAGGGTCCAGGCACTGTCCACTCAGACAACTGAAATGATGAAAGCGAAAGAAGAGGACTGGCAAACAAAAGGGACTCTTGGGAACCTAGAACAGCAGCCAGCTTTCAGGAGTTTGGTTCATATTTAGGAGATGTCAATGAAAATAATGGGAATAGGATTCCATGGTTAAAGGGATTCCTTGTAGGATACAGATGGGATAAGAGCAGAAAGAAAAGACCAGGGCCGTAATCTTAGGACTATAATGAACCTTAGATATTTTTAGTATTTCCCAGACTCCAGAAGAGAGTGGACTGTTAGTTGAAGTTCTAAGGCACATGGAGAAAACAGGCACACATAAGGATTCTGTCAGAAAAAGGGTAGATCACTCCATTGTCCTCTCCTCCAGAAAAATCTTACTGGGCCGTGTAATACTATCTATCTCCCAAACAGTTCTCCAGAGGCCTCTGTAACCTATAGAAATTTCTATCTTTGGGCCAACGATTAGAATTTCTTTCCTATCTATTCTATCTATTGTCTTCTGCTCTCTCGCTCTATTTATTTTTATTAATGTTTCTGGGTAAAAAGAGATAGTAAGAAGGAGCAGTACAAGACCATATTCTTGACCTTTTTCATTGGTCTGACAGGAAAAAAACTGATTGAAACAAAGAAAATTAGAACATCTTCACTGAGTATTTTTAAGGAGGAAGTACTCGCATTAGGTAAGGTACCAGACAGCTTCTAAGTGCTCGGTAATGATGGCTATCACTACTGCATGGATTGGGCAAAATTTTCTTCCCCTACAACCCATTTTATGGCATCCCAATTAGACTGCATTTAACCTTCTTACCATCTTAAGGTGATAAGACTGATAAGCTGAGATGAGCCTTATCTGCATAAATTCCTGAAACAACAGAAATTAATGCAAAACCCATTATCAGAAATCCTAGGATAGCTGGTACACATCTCTGATCATTGCAAATGAGGTTTCAAATAGACCTGGGAGCACTTTAAGTTCTTTTGAAGTGTTTTCTAAATCGGAAAATCTTTCTCCTAAAAGCTTCTCTAAAAATTAACATGGATCTTGACCAAGGAAGATCGGTCTCATCCCAAGAAAGTGCTGTCCTCATTAGGTTATGCTGAACAGGCTACGTGCAACATCCTGGAGCATGTTTCTGTGTTAAAATGATAGCCATCAAACTGATTTTAAACAATGACTACATATGAATGTATAATGTGGGTGAAAGAACACACTCACTTTGGAAATCATAACAAGGTGATTTTTTCATAACTCTTCTGAAAAAATTTCCTTAGAAATAGCATGAATTTGTAAGTTTTTAATCAATGCTTTCACAAGCCTCAAAATAGATACATGCAAATACAGTATATGCAATCTACCTGTACTTCAATCCAAATGATGTTATAATATAAAAAGTGACTCAAGTAAGTGGTATTTTTGAAGAATTGTTTTTATTATAAAATGCCTTATTAATTTTTAAAAAATAAATAAACTTGGTGGAAAAATAAGCCCTAATTCCACTATTCCATTATTGTCAAACCATAGTGAATCTCTCCACGATTTCAAATGTATTCTTTTTCTTTTGAAAGCAAAGTCATGATCACATAATATAGATAATGTGTGCTTTCTTAATGCTTGTGTGAGACATGTCTGTAAGAATTTTACATGTAGTACCACCTCTCAATTTCTTAATGTAATATTGTAAACATTGTTCTTACTTACATTTTACTAATGATAAATGAAGGCATTAAAGCAAAAATTGGTTACATAATTTGCCTATGGCCCTTCATGGAAGTGGTAGTGTTAAGAGATAAATGCTAGTTGTTGCCCAAAACTATGTCAGAAAAAGAACCTTTTTCATGTCTGTGAAATACTATACCACTATTCTTATTGTTGAATACTGACTGTATTTAAATTATTTGCAAACTCTTCCTCATGAACTTTCATACCTTGGATTATGATATGAGACTAAATTTCCCAAAGAACAATTGCAAAACCAAACTATTTGAACATTTCTTTTTGTATGCTGAGAATTTTTACATACACTGATCATTTTCATTATTATTTATATTGTCTCTATGCTTATAGATCATAAACAATTTATGTTATTGCAGATAGTACAAGCTTTTCCTAAACACAGAAATAAATACCTTGCTGTACTATATATTGATAAATCCATCATTATACATATGACTATATAATTAGGGATGCAACATTACCCATAGAGGATTCCCAAAGAGAGTTGTGATCATTACCTATGTATAAATTACATAGATAATGAATAGAAGTGATCTTGAAACTTCTTGATTCCTGTAATAACTAAAAAGTCTCCTTTGTCAATACCTGTATTAGCTTGTTCTGAATGTGACACTATTCTCAATGGTCATTGACATTTGGAGATTAAGTGTAGTTCTGATACTTGAAGATTTGTCAATGGCAAAATTAATGAAAAACTTTTTGTTTTAGTTAGAATTCTTTTGTTGCACACAACAGACAGGGGAAAACTTTATTGAAAGGATATTGTGTATTGTATATGCAAAAGAAAGTTGAACAAATAAAACTGAGCATTGAAAGGTACTCCACAGGTAGCCTCAGGAATTCCAGGGGAGGAGCTCAAGGATAGTGTCTCACAAACTGATAATAGAATAAATTTCATTACCTGTAACTTCATTAGAGATTCAGAATCTTAGGAAACAGAGTTTGATTGACTTATCCCTTAGCTGAGATTGAGAAAAGAAAAGACTGAATTTAACAGTCCCACAGCTACCACAGGATTGGAAAAAGCTGAGCAAGCAAGAGCAACAGATGCCAAGTTCTATTTTCATCTTAATGAGGTAACAGAAGCTCAGGAGTCAATAACTTCTTAAATATCTGAAAAGCAATCTTCGTGTTGGCAAGTCCGTACCATGAAATGTCTTTGTCAGTATGAAGTTGCAGTGTATTAACTTTACAAAGACATTTCCCTGATTTGTGGTAGATTTTCAAATTTAGCCAAATGTGATATTTTTCGCTATAGGGCATTAGGTCTAAAATAAGAGTGGAAAACACAAAATCAAGTTAACGTGAGAGACAAGATCTAATGTTTCAGAATCCAGGTCATCCCCAGACACAAAATACTGGGAAGGAGAATTAGAAACACCAACTATGCGTGAGATACAGGAAAGAGTCCAACTATATGGTATTACAGCCAAGGTCAAAGCTGGAGAGAAAAAGCAAGGGACAGAGTTCAGGAAACAGTGGGTATGTAGAAAATTATTTTGGGAAGTGGCTCATAATAATGCAGCTTTTTTTGGAAGCTTGGGCATTGGGCAAAATAAACACATATGTATGGCGTGTTCTGATTTACAGCAAGACTTCGTGTGGTAACCGACGGAAGGTGATGGTATCATGAGGCCCCACGCTTATCAGCAGTGTCGTCCACTGGCGAGTTTAATGCTCCAGTGTGTTATTTGAAGGTGGGGTTGGGCCAGAAGACACTGGGCAGTATTGGGATGCATATCCTTGTTCCTTCTTTCTCTCTCCCTGCCATGAGAGGAATCGCTTCCCTCCTTCCCCAGTGTCATCTTGTTTAAACCTGCTGAACGTGGACTGAATTTCTGAAACTGTGAGCCAAAATAAACCTCTCCTCCTTCAAGTTGTGGGCGTTGGCTACTTCTTTTCCCCCAGTGACACAAGAAAAAGGTAAATAAGACAAACACTCTTCAAGGGGGAAAATTTAAGAAAACTCGTTAGAAACCGTGTATCATTTAAATTTTTGTTTAAATTTTTTTGCGTGCTTAGGTCTCCAAGTGCCTTTGTCTGGTCTCAGCTGGTCACTGTAGGGGCATACCTCTGAAGTTATGTGCCTCTCAAAAAAGCTACATAATTTAACTTCCACTGAGTATATAAACCACTAACAATGTTAGTTAACAGATATTTGTTAAATACTTACGATGATCTAGGCTCTGCATAAAGTAAAATTTGAAAAAGAATATTATATCTCAGTGATGCTTGATTTTTCTTATCAATAGTACTCCCTAGAACTACTATGTCCTTTACTTTGATAATTTAATATTTTCTTGAGTTATACTGACCCACTTTCCTAGTAAAGAGAACAGAATGCCTGGATAGCATCTATTTTTTTTAAAGGTCTTTTAATATTCAAGAGACGACAAAGGCCAAAAATAGCAAAAGCATGAACCTAGGTTGGTAGAGCCTCCATTTCTTTCTCTCTATTGGAGATACCACCACTGCCACCACCACCTCCTCCTCCATCACAATCATCGCTAACATCGTCTTTGTATTCCCTTTTCCTGAAGGATATTCTTCTAGGCAGAGCTCTGTATTCCAATTTTTACCACCTTTGGTATGTGGGAAAACCCAAGGTCTTCCCAAGGTAGTGCTCTGAGAGGAGACCTGCTTCTGACCCTAACTGTCCACTAAAAATAAACCCTCTCTTCCCAAAAGACATCAAGGAAAGATACTTTGGTCAGAGCACAGAATGGCTGCAAGGTCCATCAGAGTCCATGTCTCAGAAGTTACGATCACAAAGCCCTCAAGGGAGTTTGAAGTTTATAGTTATCACCGTTGTACTTTGTAGGTGAGCAAAAGAACCCAGTGTGAATTTTGCTTCAATAGGTCTGCTTAGTAAGGCCTAAGACACAGACACACACACACACACACACACACACACACACACACACACAAAGAAAGAAAGAAAAACTTATCATCTGTAGGAGATTAAATCTTTATCCAAGATTTCAAAGAATCGTCACAGGATTTTCTAAGTAGCTTCTTCCAAAAAGATAATCTTAGGCAAGAATTATGACATGAAATCAAGAATCAATAAGGAGAAATAAAGAATTAAAGACTTTGTACATTGCAATGGTTATGATTATTATAGTTGACAAAATATGTAAAGATCTGCAGGGAACAGTAAACTCAACAACAACAATGAAAAAACAATGAACAAATTCTAAAAAAACGGAACAGAGTTCATAGAAATAAAAAGTACAGTAATTGAAACTAAAACTCAGTGATTAAGTCTGATAGCAGTCAAACACAGGAAACAAGATTTGGAGGCCTGCAAGATAGGTCAAAGGAAATTTTTTAGAATGTAGTATAAACCCAGAAAGAAGGATGATACAAAAGTGAGGATAGACACAAATGATCAAGTGAATGTAGTATATATCTGATCAAATTTCTAAAAAGATGACAGAGAGAGAGGGATGGAGAGGGAAGAAAAGAAGTAATAAAGAGATAATGAGACCTTCCCATGATGGATTAATATTCAAAAAGTTCAACAAATCCCAGGCAAGTGAAAAGTATACATTCAGATATACAGTACCACACCGTGGCTGTGCATAACACCAAAAACAAAGAGACCCTAAAAGAAAAGAACTTTCAAAAACAAGAACTTCTCAACAGCATAATCAGATGACTGAAATAAATTTATTTCAACAGGATAAAAGAATAATTGCCAAAACGAAATCATATCCCAGTGAAAATAATAAATATATTTTCACACAAAGAAAAGATGAGACATATTAATTAAGACTTTATTGAAGAAAATTCTCTAAAAAAATCCTATTTAGGAGAAAAAAGATCATAGACCCAACTTCTGGGAGATAAGATACAATGAAAATCAATAAATTGGCTTAAAAAGAAAGTAAATGCAACCAGGGATGCTGTAATCCCGCATGTTTGGTAATCTGAAGCAGGAGGTTTACAAGTACAAGGCCAACCTGGGCAACTTAAGCAGAATTTATCTCAAAGGAGAAAAAGTCTATAGATAGATTGCCACCAGGTTTGATCTCCAACCACTGCAAAAAAAAGAAAAACAGAAAGACTTACTTACTTACTTTATTTATTTGGTTTTTCTGAGACAGTCTCACAATGTAGCCCGGGCTGACTTTGAACTCATGGCAATACTCCTGCCTCAGCCTCCTGAGTGCTAGGATTACAGATGAGTGCCACCAGTCCCAGCCCCACAATGGCTTTATAAATTATATATTTTAATATTTAATAATCAAATTTCAAAAATGCCAGGTATTTACCAAATACCAGCCCATGTTTTAAATGATTTTTCTTAGCCATCTTCACAATCCTCTGAGTAATGCATTATTTATGTTATCCCTATTCAATATTTTTTCAATAAAAAAAAACAGTTAATGTTATGTAATTTATCCAGCTGCATAACTCATAATTGGTAGAACCTGAATTTGAACCTTGATTTTGGGTTTGAATGCTGTGTTTTGAATAACTCTGAAGTAGAGACCCTCTTTAAATAAAGGATAACAGAATATTCAAACTTAGACATTAAACATATATTTGGTATTGCAGATCTTCTTTCTGTCCATAGTTTGTGCACACAAAAGCAAATATAATCAATTTAGTGAACTCCTTCTGAGATTTGGAAAGTACTGGATTATACAGAGAAGAGCATCACAGTGAAACTGTTGACTAGAATGATAGTGCAGGTCGACAAAATGATCGAATCCAGACCAGGGTAGTGGCCCAGAGCCAGGGCAAATACAACACCTCAATAAAATCAAAAGAGTCATGTTAGAGAAATAGGTCCAAGAAATGAATGAGTGTATGTCCAGAAACAAAAGACAGAATTAGATTAAGAATGTGTTTCGACATAGGTCTATAAAAATGGAGAAGATGAAAGGAAGTTAGTTCAGAGAGCTTGGGATATAAGAAAACAGATAGGGTTATTCACAGAAATCTCCGTGGGATGCCAGAGACAATGGCACAAGCATGGTTAGAAGAGCTGGGAAATCCAGGGTTGGAAATGTACAAGCTCACTCTTGTGGATTTCAGAGCTCATTTTTAGAGTAAATGTATTGGTCCAACTGTGTTTAAAATTGTTTCCAACAGCAACATATAACTCCTGCAGGAAAAAAATGCCATGGAAATGGTTCAATTGCTCATCTATGAACTGTTTTTAAAGATAGAATAGCAGTGCAATTTTTGGTTTAAATTCTACAGATATTACAACATTAATACTGTTTTATATTCTGTTTTTGGAATAGTAGACACTAAGGAGGCTCTACTTAGTGCAAAGAAAACAGGAAAATCGGAATTTTTCTTGGGCTGGGAAGAGTGGTGTCATTTTGACATCCATCATAAATATCCTCCTCCAAATTATCCCTGGAAGAGTCAAGCATTTTGACTCAGGAGTTGGAAAGGACAGAAAGACCCAAAATGGTATCTTCAGAATTTGAACTTTTGCCTTAAGTTTAATAAAAAAAAGACTCAATTTGTCTGGGAGACAAGACAAGTGGAAGATAAGACTACACTTTCCCAGACAAAACAGGTTGCTGCTAGGACACAGAGCAAGCTATACCGGTATTTTGGGTCCTGTGTTTAATAATTGTGGGATCAAAACCCTATAATTTGGAAAAGTAATTGTGATAATGACGCTTGCACTTCCTCTAATCATTTTTTCTTTTGTTTCTACTTAGCATACAGTGAATTCCTTAGAAAAGGGCAGGATATCTCAGCAGCACACAAGAGAACACAAGGAGATTTCATTTGTTTTCGTTTGCCATATTGGGTCCAACAATTAAAGAGAGAAGACACAATTGTAGGGATGAAGTATGGTGATGCTCATGAGACTACAGTGAAAGTTGTAACAAGAAAATGAAACAGAGTCCCAAAGTTAGGACTTTATTTTTTTAAATATCACATTATTTGTCACCACTCTGTCATCAACACATAAGGCTAGTATTCAGTTACCAGTGATTTTCAGTGGCATTGTTACTGCTGCTAATGCTCTCTTCTCAGAAGTGTTTATTCTTCCTTTGCATCTTTAGGACAGCAATTGGTGGCACTACAGCTGGGAATAGAAATATTCCAGAAATATTTGGCTTATAAAATTGGTAAGATGTGTGGAATGGCACAGCAGAAAGAATTCAGCTTGATTCCCAGGTTTCTGGTGTAGGCACCTGGGTGAATGGCAGTAAGTTACCTGAGTCAGTATTCATAGGAAGAATATATTTGGTAGTGATGGGGTAATAAGCTTAGTTATGGAAAAAATAAAAATAAGCATTATCTATCATTAAGCATCTACTTCATTGGAGGTAATGATGTTTACCAAATCACTCTGAGAATTAAATGTTTAGTTTGATGTGGTTTTTGAAACATTCTAAAGACTATCTATCCAACTGCTAGTTTGAGATCGAGGAAAAGGGTAAGGGCTAGAGAGGCACAAGGAGGTATAGGTAAAAATTAAAACCATGAGAGCTGATGGAGTCTCCAAAATATGCATTTCAAATCAATAAATTAGCCACAAACAGCCAATATGATGAAATGGAGGGAGTGTGAGATTTGGGCCCCAGTGGCTTTGGTTTTATTCCTAGTTGAAATCTTTGTTTTTCTGCCCATTAACCTACTAAGAGATTATGCTTCAAAAATAGACTCTACTTTCCAGTTTCAATAAAATGATCTTGTCTTATCCTTCCCCAACCATGGTTCACTGGATCAGGGAAAAATCCTGGCTCAACCAACTCAATCTGAGCTAATCGGGTCTTCTTTGGACTTTTTAAACTAAGTGACCCAGAAATGGTGTTCATCAACTAACTGCCAACTTCTTCTGTCTCCTGCTTTTATAGCCAGCATGTTTTATAATGATATGAAGTCAGGATTTCTATGAAAATATTGATTTATCTGTGTGGATTGTTGTGCCTGAAATATTAGAAAGCCATTTGAATTACCCTGGAATTTCCCCTTGGTAAACTTCTTAGGATGAAGACAATGTGGACAGCAGATAAAGTAAACATAATTGAGGCTAAGATCATATGTCTAGGAAAATGAGCTTTTAAGTGGAAATCTAGGAGAAAAGGGCCAAGAGCCTAGAAGAGATGTGAGTCTTCAACTGACTGAGATGGGAGGAGACTAGGTTGGCCCAGTGGCAAGGTCCAAGACTGGAGGACTGTCCAGGTTGTGGCTATCATATATCCCCCAATTAACTAGGTGGCACCCTTCAGCAGGTGTTCCAAAAGAGACTAGCTCTAGAGATCGCTCTCACTTTGATCTTTGTCCTATTATTAATTGATTTACTTTTAGCTTGTCTGTCTTATGGGCACAGTGACATTGCTCTGGCACACCAAATATGGTGGGAATTCAAAGGAAGAAGACTTCATTGCTTCAACCAATAAGTAAGAGAAAAGTTGCACGCCTTCTTTCTCCCCCAAACCTCAATATTCTACTCTTCCCCCAGGAAATCTGTGTACAGTTTCCTTACATTTGTGCACTTGAAAATATCACTGCTCTGGGCCTTAAAACTTGTTCATTCTACTAACTGGATACACATAAAGTGCAGTACAATTCCTTTATAATACTCCTAAGCTGTTAGTCAAGTTTTTAGGTCAATCTGTTTTCTATCAATTATGGGCAATACATTTTGTTTCTTAAAGTAAACATCACTTTACAAATGATTGCTGGCTCTTTTTTTAAAAAAAAATTGTTCACATTTGTAATATTTTCTTTATATCAAACATTTTATTTTATTGTATTTTTTAACCATACTACATTTTGGGTTCCAGAAAACATGTTTCTGGGCATAGGGAGGAAATCACATTCTATAATTCTTTTATGTAAATGTATAGATTTATAGAATTTATAAATCACTTTTATCCACTTTGCAAGAGTTTGTTGCTTGCATATTGTAGCCTACATTTTCCAAGGCCTACTCCTATAATTTGAAGCCTTTTCTTGTGCATAATAATAAGTGATAAGTTATATAGCTTTTGTAAGGAAATGTTAAGGGCTTCAACATAAGCCATACATGGAAGGCAATCTTAAAATGTGTCATCTAAGAAATCTTCAAAATTAGAATATTAAGACAGATAGTGAATGGCCCTTCAGCATGAGTGCTAATGTCACCACAAGGTTTTGTTATTCCATTTGTGAGATTGGACAATGACTAATGGAGCTGGTGAGAAAAGAGCTCTTAATAACCCTCAAAGTTCAGCTCTTTCTTTATACCAACTGATGTGCAGAGTAAGATACCTTATTATAACATTTAGCATGTGTGTCTGCATGTGTGTGTGTGTGTGAACACTAGCACAAGCACAACCCATGGAGGTATTGAAAGTCCACATTTATACACAAGTCTTTGCTATTCTGGCTTATAAGATTGTTCCTTCAAAATGAACAAGCATCTATTTAGTGTATAAATAGTGAAGACAAATTGATTCAACCAATATGGCCAATGCCCTGTAAAGTGACATTTGAAATAAAGGATCTGTTTGATTCCAGAGCAGAATATATTATTTACCTTTGCACAAAAGCCTAGATTAAAATTGCTTTCTATTAGGAGTTTTCATTTAATCAAATTATTAGTATTTTACCTTGAAGATTATATACTGAAAATTGAGATATTTAAATCTGCTTGGGAAAATCTTAAAATTATTAATTAAAAGAGCTATGTGTAAAACATTAGGGTCAAAGTTATACAATCCATAGACTCAAAAGGTGACTTCATTTCAGATATCCAAGGTAATCTCCTTTACAAAAGACTATATTGCCCGTATTTTCTACTTTATTTTTATTCTGTATTTTATTTTATATTTTATACTTTATTTTTTAGCCTAGGTGGTGTGTCTTCTTCATCTGCTTTTAAATTTCTATGAAGAGTAGATTTTCATAAACATTAATATCCTGTGTCTATAAATTCCAAAAGTCTAGCAACTATAATACTCCATGGAAAAGAGGGATGGGTTTGGACAGAACCAAGACTTAGGGCACTGGAAATGAAGACATGGCCAACCCTCCTTAATTCATTCATTCTCTAAAAATTTATGGATAATTGACAATGTGAAATAGTAAGAAAAGGGCTAAAGGTATAGGGAAAGTGGGAAGGGTAGGGGAAAGGTAATAAGGGAAAAGAAAAAAAAACATGAGAAAATGAAAAAGTGGAAATAAAGTGTTTGTAAATAGGGAAGGGATAAGGGGAAAAAATGAGAACCAAGACCTGTCATGTAAAGGTACAAGATCCCAATGATGAATGTGACTGTACTGTATACCTAAAATGTACGAATAAGCACAATGAGGAAAAATAAATAAATAAATAAAATAAAAATTTATGGAAAGCCTATTATGTGACAAACATTATCCTAAGCTTTTGAAATACAAAAATGTCTTTAGCAAAACAAAGCACACTGTCAAGATGTTGTGACTTTACACAACAGAAATTTATTACTTTATTCTCTTACAGTTTGGCAAGACAGCTGAACTCAAGGTAACAGTAGGGCCATCCCTGTCCAAAGGCTTCAGAGAAGGATTTTCCCTCTCTTGTACCGTCTGGTAGCTCCAGGAAATCCGTGGTTGGCTTCAGGGAATATTTAGGCTGTTTCTGTCTCCACATGACCTTCCTCCATCTGCCTTCATATACTCCCTTCTTATGGGAATTACAGTCATTAAATGTAAGACCCACCATTAATCCAGGGTGAGTTCATCAAGATTATTAACTAGTTATGTCTGCAAGGATGCGTATTTCCAAATGTGGTCCCATTCTGACATTCTAGGGGGAGATGAATTAGGAAGCGGCATTACTCAACGCGAGACATCCAGGCAGCAATACAGAAAGTACACCAACATTTTTAATACACAGTTACGCTCGGAAGAGTGATAGGGAGCACCTGAAAAGGGCAAAGAAGAGAAGGAAGATACCGTAGGCAAAAGGTATCCTGAAAGACCCACTGGAAGAATGTGGAGTATTTCTCCAGAACTTCAGGTTGGTGGGACCCATGACAGAGTGGGGGCGGGAAGTAAAGCTGGAAAGGTAAGGAGTGGCCAGCTCATGAACACTTGAGGACCCCCGACCTGTGCCAAATAGGCAGCGATTGCAGTGTTACCTGTGGCATACCGCAGTTCTGCTTACATCTGGGTTACAGGAAGGTCAAGGTCACTCTGGCTGTGTGGCGAATAAGAGGGAAGAAATGAGTTAGGAGGTACCGTCACACCGTGTGAGTGCTCTCTTGGAGCTCTGCCTTCAAGATAAATGACAAGAAACTGCTAAATCTGCTCTTCACTCTAATCAACAACAGTACTGTTCACTCCTGAAGCCTCAGTCCCTGTTTCCATTCTTAAGTCAAATCCTTTCAACCGCCTTATAATTCTGAGAGTTGCCTTTAAATTCCTCCCATGAAACTATAGTCTTCACTTTAAAAAGTCACCTCTCTCAACACAAAGCAAAACCCTCTCTTTGGGTGAGGGACCAGAGAAACATGCATGGAGTCGAGTACTTAGGAAATAATGCTGATGTGTTGCAATTATTCAATTAAAATGTGGGCTGTTAGGGAGTAGAGTCAAGCATGAAGCTGAAGTTTCTATCCCACATAGAAGATGAAAGGAGAACCATTAACTGAGATAAGAGCAGAAGAAAGGCAAGGACAAAGGAATTTGTGCTGCCTACAGAATGACCAGCCAGAGGTGATGTAAGCATGTGAAGACAGGTCTAAAATTCATGTTTTGATAAAATATGTACTGTACATGTATAAACATATACATGAGAAATATTAACCACTGAAGCCGATACCTGAAAATCAGGCTGCTATTATCACAAATTGCAGAATAATCTGCCACTCTCATGTCTTAATAAGCCTGTCTTCATGTCTATTGAGTTTGTAACCTCTTACTTTTCTTCAGTCATTTCCTTTCTATTAATGCATTTAAAATGATCTTTCAATGCTTTAAATAAAAACATATCCAATGGATAAGCAATATAAATGCAGGTTCTAAAATTTTCTCTTTTTTCCCTCTGTCTGGCCAACATAAATTTTCTCCGAGAATATGTCTGGTGTTTTCAGTATGGCTTGTTTGGACATCCCTTCCCGCATTTATATTGTCTCAATTAAATTTGAGGTCCATGAACGCTGGAACACTGCATTTCTTGTTTAGTTCCAAATAAGACCTATTAAAGTACAAAGCATTCAATAGTCATTCACACATTTATTTGTGACAATTTTAATGCGATGCTGTTTCCAAGTTGAAACAGACACCAAAGAAACACAATATGATTCAAATTTTCTAGGATTGTAATTATAATTACATAACATAAAAAGGAAGTGAAAAGAGACACCAAACACAAATATGATTAGTGGATCATTTCACTCTCTTTTGTAAATAATTTTTCATGCACAATTACACTCACACCTGCATGTACTAACTGCATTTTTCCATGTTGATGAGAAAAGAATAATGAAAGCCCGCTGAGACACACTCCTCTATTTCAAGCCAGACAGCTCTGCCACCCAGTTCAGGATCAGGGGAGATGGGTGGGGGTGAAGTAGCAGGAGAAGTTTGCTTTTCATAACGTTGCTTTAAATCTTACTTTTGTGAAGTTTGTGCTCACGTCAGGAATGTAAAACTAAACGCATCAAGAATAAATTTCCCCTTCACTCAAAGCTGGCTTTCTTTCTTCTTGCCTGAGTTGAGATTGGTGATTATAACACTTAGCACATGAATCATTTTTTTCAACTTCAAAGACCGTAATGAACATTAAATAATTATTTATCACAATGCTTTTGCAAGCTAGGTATTTTTGTTTCCATCCCATTTTACAGACCTGAAAACTGAGGGACGGTAGCCAAGCAGGTGTCCCATGTGTTATCTGAAAAGATTAAAAAATAATAACAACCTTTTGAACCTCAACCACCTTTTCTCTTTTTGATTTGGTTCTTTCTGTGGACTTTAAGATATAAGAAAGAGATTAGGGGGGAAATTTAACTCTGTGATGTTTTCAAAGGAAAGAAAAAATTCACACCTTTTTAACTGCCATTCAGCTGCAGGTAAAGAATTTAGCAGCTTGCAGAGTGCTAATTAGAGCACATTATAACTTGATTGACCTGCATTGGCAGGAGTACTGCCTGTGTCCTTGCAAGATGGAGATTTTCCTTCTTTTTACAGTTCTGAGTCAGGTAACTCACTTTCCTGACTAGGCAAACAGTGATAATTCAGAGGCAGCAATCAGAACTAGGCTGTATGGATCGATATTTAAAATGAATTTTACCTTTGCGTGCTCTGAGGATAATAAGCACCAAATTCTGTTCAGCGCTTCCAATGGCCAAATGTTACCACATTCACTTGCAGGAAGAGGCAGAAGTGAGGTTGTATTATCTGTCTTAGTTTCTTAATTAACAAAGTCAAAGAAAATCCAAGAAACAAAATATCTATATTTGGCCTTCATGGCATTTGATACTATTTGTCAAAGAAATCAAGTATGTATATTTGCAAGGTAAATTCTTTGCACTCAAGTGGCAAAATGAGCTTTTCTGAAAGAGTACATATTTGGGTGAAAAGTGTTTTCTTTTTTGCTTTGTTCGATAATCTTCTTGATGATCTAAGGCGATTTTCTGCCGTCTCTGATAATTAAGTTTAATGATGTTCTGGAAGCCTTGTCACTCACTGTTTCTCTGGCTCCACATTCCTGTTTGGTTATTCCACAGAAACCCCCTGTGGGGGACATCTTTCCTTATCCATCTATCCTGTTTCCCACACATAATTCACTTGTTCTACTTCCAGAATAAATACTTGAGCAATTATTAGAAAACAACACTAGAAAATCCTAAAATAATTTTCCCACTTTCATTATTGTAACAAAATATGCATACTATAAGGGCCAGGGGATTTGGCTCAGTGGTTCTGCCACCTGCCTTGCTAGCGCAAAGGCCCAAGTTTGATCCCCGGTACCCCCCAAAAGTATATAATAAAATTTACTTTTCTAGCTATTTTTACATATACTGTTCAGTGGCTTTAATTACATTCACATTATTGTGCAATCATCACCACCATCCAGATCCAGATTTCTTTTCATCTTGCAAAAGTGAAACTGTTCCTACGCTATAAATAATAACTTTCTATTGCTCTCCTCCAGGCCCTCACACCACTATTTTACTCTCTGTCTACTGGTTTTGACTCTTCTAGGTACTTGACATAAGTGGTCATGTGGTATTTTTTTTGTGAATTATTTATTTCACGTAGTATAATGTCCTTGACCTTTGCATATATAGCATATGTCAAAAGTTCCTTACATTGTAAGGAAAAATAATATTGTATTGTATGTGTTTGTACTTGTTTTGTTTATTTATTCTTCTGTTGATAAGTTCTTGTTTGCACCTACATTTTTGTTATTTTTTATGACTATGATTATACAAATATCTCTTGGTGGTATTTTTGGTTCTTTTGGGTGTACAATTATGAAATTCAGGACATGTTACACAAAATATAACACCTTAACATTTGAGAAAACAGCCAGCAGCAGGATGATCTCTCTGACCTCTTCCCTCCATTCTCATGTAAAGGAAGCCATTAAGAAATCTATGACCTTCCTGTAAAGGAGATCAGGAAACTCTTTCCAGCGGGGTCCTACTTATTTGCAGAGGAAAGCAGTGGGACATAAAGACACACAGGATCTGAACAGATAGTCTTAGCAAAGTTTTCCCCAGTTTGTTGTCATTATAACATATACCCCTTTGTCCAACTGCACTTGTACATGACTCTGCTCTTCATTAAACCTCAGAATAAACTGTTCCTTTTTCAAGCCTATAGCATTTAAAACTTACATTAAATAAATCTGTCTGTTTTTTTCTCTTTTTAATTTGTCTTTGCTATAGGTATTTCAGTCTGAACCTTACTCAGGATGAAGAAAACTTACTGTTTTTCACTCCCCTAAAATATAGAGTAGAATTTCTAGATCACATGCTAACTCTATTTTTACTTTTTTTTGAGGAACTACCTTATTGTATTCCATAGCATGTGTTTCAGTTTGTATCCCCACTAATACTGCACATGGATTCTAATTTATCCACATCCAGGTCAATTCTTGTTTCTGTGTTTCGATAATAGCCATCCTAATGGATGTGAAGTTATATCTCACTGTAGTTTTGATTTACAATTTCCAAAGGATTAGTAACATTGAACATCCTTTAATGTGCTTATTGGGCATCCATATCTTTCCTTTGGAACGATGTTTATTCAAGTCATTTACCCACTTTTGAAATTTTTTTGTCATTGTTATGGTTGTGATTGAGTTTTGGGGATTCTGTATGTCTGTTAGATAAAAATTTATCAGACATATTATTTGTTAATTTTTTCTCTTATCCCATGAGTCATCTCTTTACTCTGCTGATATTTTAGCATCTTTTGCAGCACACATGCTCAAAATTTGAAATCTAGTTTGTTTACTTTTTCCTTTGTTTCCCCTTGGTGTCATATCCAAAAAATTATCACCCAATCCCAAGCTGTAAAAGATTTTACTCTATATTTCCTTCTAAGATTTTTATAGTTCTAGGAATTACATTTAAGTCATGGATTCATTTTGGATGAATTTTTGCATATGGTATTGAGTAAGGCTACAACAGCATTCTTTTTCATGTGGATATCCAGAATTTCCCCAAACCATTTGGTCAAAAAACTGTCCTGGGCCATTTCCATTGGATGGCATTGCCATTCTTGTTGAAAATCATTTGTTCATCTATGCTAAGGTTTATTTCTGTGCTCTATATTCTGTTTCATGGGTCTACCTATCTTGATGTTTATGCCAGTACCATGCTGTTTATTACTGTGGCTTTGTGTGATGATGCTTGTTTGGGCTCTTGAGGATCTTTGAGATTCTATGTGAGTTTTACGATAACTTTTCTCCTTCTGAAAAAATTGTCATTGAAATTTTGGTAAGGATTGCATTACATTTGTAAATCAGCTTGGGCACTACTAACATTTAGTCTTTTGCTCTATGCATGTAGAATTTATTATCATTATGGGTGTCTTCTTTTATTTCTTTCAGAAATGTTTTGTATTTATTATCATACCAGCTTTCTCTCTCCTTGGTAACATTGATTCCTCAGAATTTTATTTTTTTGTTACTACTGCAAATGAAATTTCTTCTTAGTTTCCTTTTCACACTGTTCATTCTTAGTGTATAGAAATGCAACAGATTTTGTGTATGTGTGTGTTAACTTTGTTTCTGCTACTTTGCTTATTATATCTAATATCTTTTGCTTATAGATTTTCAGGGTTTTCTAAATATAATATAATACCATTTAAAAAGGTGGCAATTTTACCTCTTCCTTTCTAATTTGAGCACCTTTTATTTCTTTTTCATACCTAATTGCTCTGGCTAGGACTTCCATTACTATGTTAAGTAGACAGGCAAAAGTAGGCATCCTGCCTCGTTCCTGATCTTACAAGAAATGTTTTCAGTCTTTGACCAGTGAGTATGAAGTTCACTATAGGTTTTTGTATGGGTCTTATATTATGCTGAGGTAATTTCTTTCTATTCCTGTTTTGTCAAAAGTTTTTATGATGAAAGATGCTGAGTTTTGGAAAGCGTTTTTTCTGCATCAGTGGAGATGAACATGTGACTCATTTTGTTAACATGTTGTATTACATTGATTGATTTTTATATGGTGAAACAGCCTTTGCCTTCAGGAAGAAACCCTACTCAGTCATGGTATATAATTCATTAGTAAGGTGCTGAATTCTTGTTGATGATTTTCATATCAATGGACTCAAGAAATATTTACCTATAATTTTTTAATAGTGTCTGCTATGATTTAGATGTAAAATATCTCCCCAAAGTCTCACACTGGAGATGGGTCTTGGTCAGAAAGGATAAGTCAATAATGCATCACTTGGAAGGATGTGTTCTCATCCCTGGTTGCTTCCTCTGAGCTTTCTACCTGTCATGATATGGGTAGCTTTCTTCCATCAAGCTTTTCTGCCATGTTATTTATGCTTTGGAGCAAACAAATCATTTACTGAACCAATGAAACTGTGAGCCAAATAAATCTTTACTGCTTGAAGTTGGGTGCATGGTATATTTTGTCTCAGCCATAGAAAACTGACTAATGCATCTTTGTTGGCTTTGATATGAGCTAAAAAGAATCCAATGCACCAATTATCCAATGCTACAGGAAGGCCTTAGGTGGAGGATGATCACAAAATTCATCACAAAGCCTGCCACTAGGAAAAGAAATTTAAATGCTTTCACACTTTGAATATTGCTATCAGAGTCACCAAAACACAACTGAGCATTGGAATAGGAAAATGTTTTTACTCACATAGAGAATGGAAAAGCTAAAATCAGCTTCAGTTTTTTTAGAAGTTTGAGAAGGACCAGTATAAGTTCTTTAATTTCTTCATAGAATTTATTATTGAGTCTATAAGGTTTAGGAATTTTCATTGTCAGATTTCTTCTTCCAGTGGGGGGATTGAACCCATGGCTTTTGCACAGAGCAAGTCTCTAAGCCTTTTGATTTTTAATTTTGACTTAGGGTCTTACTAAGACACTATTATATGAACTTGTAAACTTCCTGCCTCAGTTCCCCCAAATGCTGAGATTACAGGCGCTTGCCAAGATATTGACTGCATCAGGAGATTTTTGATTACTGATTCAATCTTCTCATCTCTGATAGGTCTGTTGTAACTTTCTATTTCTTCAATCTTAGCAGATCTGTGTGTCTGGCAATTTATCCACTTTTATCTAGGTTATCACATTTATTGTCAGATAATTGCTCATTGTAGTGTCATAACACTTCTGTAAAATTTGTAGTAAGAAATTTTGCTTCTCATTTTAGTAATTTGAGCCTTCTCTAGTTTTTACTTTATTTAGCTAAAGTTTTGTCAATTTATTGATCTTCACAAAGAACTGTTATTTTTAAAATTTTTGCATTTTAGATTCTCTATTTCTTTTATCCCTGCTCTATCTTTACTATTTCCTTCCTCCTGATAACCTTTAGTTTTGTTTGCTTTTACTTTTAGTTTCTTAACTTGTAAAATCAGACTATTATTAGTTTAAGATCTTTCTTATGTTATAATGCATTTACAGCTAACAGCAGCATTTCTTTCACTGTTCCATAAGGTTAGTGTTTTGTATTTTTATTCATCCATAATCCTTTTCTAATTTTCCTAGTGATTTATTCTTTGAATCATTGGTTGTTTCAGAATACGTTGTTTCATTTCCACCAGTTTGTGGATGTTTTAGTTTTCCTATTGTTTTTGATTTTTGATTTCATACTGTCATGGTCTGAGAATATACTTTTTATGATATCTGCTTTCTAAATTGTATTGAGTCTTAATTTGTGACCTAACAGATTATCTACCCTGGAAAATTTATACTTAAGAAGAATGTGCATTTTTTTTTTTGCATGTTTTGTTTTGTTTTTGGTGCCAGAGATCAGACTCAGGACTTCATGCTTGCCAGGTAGGTGCTGTCCCGCTAAGCAACATCCCCAGCCCTAAGACTGTGCATTCTGCTGTTGAGTAAGAACATTCAGTTCACAGCACTTGTCATCTTCCTAGTTTTCTATTCTTTCTTGAGAATGGGATGCTGATGTCTCCAATATTGTTATTAGGCTCTGTTCCCTCTAACTGCTCAAATTTGCTTTATATATTTGATAGACAATTATCAAATGTGTAAATATTTATAATTGTTGTATTTTCTTATTGTGTTGAAACAGTTAATATAAAATATCTTTGTTTCATTATTTTTTACATTTAAAGTATAACACGTAACCTCTTCTTTGGTTACTATTTACCATCATTTTCTGTCACTTTCAACCTATTTGTATCTTTCAATCTAAAGTGAATCTTCTGTAGGTGCTATATAATTGGATCACATTTTTTAATGCAATCTATTAATTTCTATCCTTAATTTCCAGGTGGCAAAGGACAATTTTGCCAGATATAGGATTCTTGACTAACAGCTATTTCCTTTAAACACTTTGACTTTGAGTCCCTATAAGGAAATTTTAATTTCATTTATATTACTTTTACTCTAAAATTTATTAATGAATTGGTTTATATCTCTGTATTGATATTTCCATTTTGTCTATAGATCATTTTCTTCACTGCCTTTAGCCCTTTGAGCACATTTGCTCTAGTTTACATTTTGCTTTTATAAACACCATCCATGAAGGCAATTTTCTTCTAACATGTATTGAACACTGTCACTTAGCTTCTCATTGCTATAACAAACTCCTGAGATCATCAGCTTATGAAGAGAAAAGGGTTTTGATGGCTCACGCTCTTGGTGGTACCTGTCTGTGACTAGTTGTCCCTTTTGCTTTTGACCTGTCATTACAGTACTAATGCACAGGGGGACAAAAGCATTCATCTTATGGCCAAGAAGCAAATCCGAGAGGAAAAGAAAGAAATGGACCAGGATCCCACTTTCCCAAAGGCATGAAGACCTCCCACTAGATGGAAGCTTTTTAAGCTTCTAGACCCCCAGTAGTGCCAAGCTAGAGTTCAAGCCTTGAGCACACAGGACAATAGGAAACATTCTAGAGTCAAACTATGGCAGGCACTTTCCTTGCGTTGCTTTCAACCCCAGAAGCTGATCTCAGGAAGATAGTGCTCATGACTTCCTCATCAACCCTGTCTCTACGTTGTTCAGGAAAGTGCCTGGTACATGCTAAGAGATTCACTAATACTTGCTGAAATGATCAAATAAACAAATTTCGCTTCTTTCTAGTTTTAGTCATTCTACATGTCATCCTCCACACATGTGGTATTAATTTAATCTATTATGAAATGAATTATCACTCAATTTTATTGTTTAGCATCAGGCTTTTGTGGTTCCAAAGCATAAACAGCCTGATGTTGATGAAAAGGAAGAAAGAGACCAAAACAGATGCAGTCAAATGCATGCCATCTTGTGGTACTCTGCATCATTTTTTCAGCCATGATAGATAAATGTAGTGTTTCCCTTTTCTCACATATTTCAGATTGATTCTTTCCCATCATCTCTCCAGTGAAACCAATGAATGTGCAATTTGTCTTATACTGATAAGTATTGGCTAGAGTTCTCTGGAGGAACAGAATCAATAGGAAAGTCTCCCCCCCCCTCATTTTGAGAGTTAAGTTAGATAATGTCAATTAACTCACATCATTTTATTCCAAGGTAACAGTATCAAATAATTTAGAATAAAAATAAGACCAAAAATGTGTGAACAATCAAGGAGGGATCAGTAGCAAGATCACTATGTGGAATACTTGCCATTGGTCTTTTATACTCAGGAGAGATTAGCCATGGAGTTGAACTTCCTGGGAACCAGTCTTTACAGTGACTCACAAGACCTCACGGCACAGTTTGTGACCTTGGCTTTTTACCATGTTATTGGTGTTGTTATTCTAGCTTGCTAAATTAATTGTGATTTCTTTCTTTTTTTTTTCAGAGGTTTAGTTTTGAGAGGCTTGATCATGAGCTGGAATCAGAGTGTAGACTCCTACTCTTAAATGAAGTACCCAGTGAGACATTAGACCATTATTCACACTCTTCTCTGCACAGCATTCTCTCCAGTTACACCAGGCATCAGTAAGTCCTTTGTAATTTCAATTAAAATATCTTCTGATCCCACCTACCTTGAGCATGTCTTCTGTTGTTAATTCTCTTCTCCTTCGCTACTCCTTTCAGTTTTATGTTCAGGATTTATTTCTAAAGTGTGAGGCATAGCAATATGTTAAGTGTGAGTTTAAAAAAAAATTAGAGAATGTGCATATCTAAATGAAAGAGATTATCCTTCTAGTAATGTACCTTTACAGAAAAATATATTTTTATTTCTCTTTTCTTTTCAAATTAGTTTTTAAATTAATGACAGTAAAAAATAGATCTAGGAGAATAAAGTTAGGATTTAAAATAAAATAATAACAACAACAACAACAAACTCATAACATTTTTAAATGCCCAATTTGTATCACTTGAAGACAAATATAAAGTTTGAGAGACAACCAAAAGCCATTTGAGCCCTGGGTCATACATATTTTAGTCAAAATAAAATGTATATAAGAAGTTATGAAATCATCTTCCTTCAGAATTTGCTTCAGAAACAGTACCAAAAAGAAAGTACCTATAAATTACATAAGAAAATTCAGTACAGTGTGAAGCTTTCTACTTTGACTTCTTGGGGGAAAAAAAACCCTGTGTGTATGTGTGTGTAATAACACAAATCATTACATTATAATTACCTCTACATTTAGTTTGCTCTAGTTACATACTTACTTATCATTATATTTGCTTGTAACTTGGTAGAAGGTTTAGTTTATTTACTGTGCATCTTGTAAATTTTCATCGAAGTCATGAAGCTTAGCTAGACGTAGTTCACATGGTGTTTTGAGGATTAAGTCAAATAATAAATGTCAAAGCTCTTATAAAATTATAAAACAGTATATAAAGCCTAGTTTTTAACACTGTTGTTATTTTATTTCTTCCACATAGATCCTAGGATAAGATGAACCATGATCTGCATATTTAATTTGTTGACTGACACAGCAACTATTTGATTAAAATTGTTTTTAAGTTTTTTGTATAGAGCAATGATTCTCTTATTGAAAATTAGCTTGTGTATCACATCAAGGGCAAGGACAAAATTTTATTACTTAAAATGAGCTCAACATTCAATCTTCTCTTATTTGCTCTAACTCAACATGCTACATTCCACTCGATTTTAACATAAATATGCCACTCCTCTTAAAGGAAAAATATTATTTTAAGGAAAATAAACACATCAGAGTATGAACCTGCAATCAAAAGTGGGATAAAGTTGAAATTGTTTTGTTATTTAAAAGAGATTCTTTTTTTCTCATTGAGTTTATTGGTACATTTTAGGTATACAGTACAGTTACATTCATCATTGGGGTCTTGTACTTTTATTTGACAGGTCTCATTTCTCATTTTTTAACCTTGTCCCCACCCACCCTTCACTCCCTCCTCCCCTCCCTATTTACAAATACTTTATTTCCATTTTTTCATTTTCTCATATTTTTCCCTTATTACCTTTCCCCTACCCTACCCACTTCCCCTACACTTTTAGTCTTTTTCTTCCTTATTTCACCTTGTCAATTATACAAAAGAGATACTTGATGTTAAGAAATTTTTCCTAATGATTGGTAACTATGAATAACTATGGTTTGACAGTAACTGTTTCACATTTAATAATATTCTCATATTCTTAGGGCCAAATTCTTCTTTCATAACATTCATATTTTCATGGGAGTTGGATTGTAGCCAAGCAGTTATAGGCTTAGGACAAGGCAAGGTTTCTTGTTATTCTTATTTCTTATGATTACTAAAGCACATAAAGTAAAGTATATATGTATATGTATATATTTATATTTGTCTCTAAGTTAAAAATAATATATATCTTTTAAACAGCATCAAATGGTAAGCAAATACACCATTATTCTGGGATCATGGGAATTATTTTTTCTAACCTTTCTTAATACTTCAGTATTATCTTGATAATAAAAAATTATAGTTAAAAATAAGGCACAAATGTCTAACCCCCCTTCTCTGTGTAATATGGTCTTGTCCTTGTTATTTTCCACCAGCTTGATGTTTTCCCTCACAATTCTTCTATCTCCTTTCTTTTCATTCAGGAATGAACAGTTTTCCAATTTGTCGGAGTTACCCTTCCCCCATTTTTCCATCAAGTAGATTTCATCCAGAAAACCCAAGAAGGGAAAAGAGATGCTTACACTTTTCTTCTACTTATTTTACTAACTTCAAAATTCTTTCCATGTCTGTGGTCCTGGAGTGAAACTCAGATCATAATTTATTAAATTCTACCCTGTGAATTCCAAGTTAGGTCCAGTTTATGAAAGTATCTGTTTCCAGAATTAACTTGGGCAGTTACTGTTTAAAGAGAAAAGAGAGTTGTACAAAAGGAAAACATCCTGAGAGAGTATACTTAATTTTTTTTCTATTCAACATTTAATATGAAAAACATTTAATATAAAATGTAATTGGAATTCATTACTTTCCTAGTTTCCCATTTTACATATACCCCTGATCGCTTTTGTCTCATCTCCTTTTCATTATATTATTTTTGATTTGTTATTACTACTTTTTTTTTTTTTTTTTTTTTTTTTTTTTTTTTTTTTTTTTTTTTTGGTGGTACCGGGGATTGAACTCCGGTCCTTACGCTTACAAGGCAGGCCATCCCTGAGCTAAATCCCCGGCCCTACTTTCTTCTTCTTCTTTTGCTTTTACATTAAAGTCTCTTCTACCCAAATGTATCTTCTTCAAATATATATGTCTTTATGCTGTTTTACTTTCAATATAATTTTGACCCAACTTTCCATGATTAGTTTCCAAATTTTTATCTTTCCGCATTTATGCCATCTCTCCTGGCTTCCTCACTATCAATACGCAGTGTTCGAATAATTAGTCCCTGATACCAGAATCTGCTGTGACATTTGCTGTGGTAATTCAGTTATCTCTTGTATGCAGTTCCTTTAATAGGAGTGTATAATTGTTACTCGCAATGTTAATTATATAGATATTTCAAAAATTGGACTTGAATTTTAAGGTGGGTCACACATGTAGCATTCTGTCAAAATTCTTCCAGGTCTGTGTATCAGTCAGGTTCAACCAGACAAGCAGAATTAGCAAGACACGCGATCTTCAATATGTTGTGGCTTCTCTTACGTGAGCAAAATAGAAGGTACAAGATAGAGAAGGAGTAGGGAGCTCTTTTTTTCAAGTGGATAGAGAAGCAGCAATTGAGTTGAAGTGGAACAGAGGGGAGGGAAATTACATGAAAAATAAAGAAGTGAAGGGGGAAAATAACAAAAATAAAGCTTTTACAAATGGGATAGGGATGAAAAACACAACAAAATCTAAATAAATAAATAAGAGTAAAAATATTAAGATGTATCATATACATACACCAGCTCCCCATGATAATTGTAATCATTACATACTGCAAGCATGCAATAAACATATATATATATAAATAAATATATATAAATATATAGTGGGTAGATTTATTATGTTGATTTGTCATACTTACAAAAGTAGAGACCAGCAAAGCAAGTTCTAAAATCTCAAAGTAGATAATCAGGAAGGGAGGATTGTGAGTGGGTGTAAAGTTCACAAGTGGAAGTTTGGGATCTGCAGACAGCTGACCAAGAACGGAACTTACCAGCTGGCAGGAATCATAGGGAAAATAAGCTGGAGTGGAGACCAGGCTCAGAAAAACTCTCTCTTTCAAAAAGCATATCTTAGTGACTTTCTCATTATTGGGGCAAAATACCCAACATCACAAGTTAAAGGAAGAAAGGTTTATTTTTAGCTCACAGTTTGTGGAGTGTGGGCAGATTATGAGGCAGGGGGGAATGACACATGAGAAACAGTCCGTGATAGGGCAGGCAGAAATCAGGGAGCCTGCTTTCCTTGTCCCCTTCATATGCCATCCAGGCTACCAGCTTATTGGTTAGTGCCACCCTAACCCAGGACGGGGTTTCTTTTACCAGTAATCCCATCACCCACAACTATGCTAAGCCAATCAGAGGACTAATTCAGTTATTGCATGCCCATAATCCAGTATCACACACCCATGATCCAGACACCTCCCCAAAGTTCTACATATGAGTGCCTGATGGCTTAGAGGGACATCTAAATGTAAGCCATAACAAAGGGCTTCACTTTATTTCAACATTGAGGGTTGCTGGGATTTAGCTCAGTGGTTCCAGAACCTGCTTTGCAAGTGCAAGGACTTGAGTTCAGTCCCTGGTAGCAAAAAAAAAAAAAAACAAAAAACATTGAGGGTTGTTAGTATGAGTGTAGGAAAATAAAGATGAGAAAATAATTATGAAATATATTGCCAAAAACCCTCATGAAAGAAAGGTAGAATGAAAAGAGAAGATGCAGTCATGTCCATTCTTTTGATTAATATATTATTAATAATTAACATTATTGGGATTTTTAATTGCATTTGGAAAATTTTTCACAGAAACACAAATGAGTGTATAAAAGAATATCTGGGAAAATGTGCATGTGTGTGTGTGTGTGTGTGTGTGTGTGTGTGTGTGTGTGTGCTATCTCCCTTCCCTCTCCTAGTTCTTCTGAGAAAATATCCCACTTTAACGCTCCTAACTGGACACATTCCAGGAGAGCAATTCTAAAGAGTATTTCAGCCCAGCCAAATAGACATATCACAGAGCCACTGGATTATAGAACGAGGGTTGACCAGGTGCAGTTTTGTGATACAAAATGATTTATCCCTAATAGCAAGAGCTCATAACGAGTCATGAAAAATAAGATCATCTGTTGATTATAACTAAATTTATTTAATGAGTCCTTACTCTGGGCCATACATCGTTTTAAACACTTAAGACATAGTAACACAATTTTCACAATCTCATGAGGTAAGATACTATTATCATCCCCATTTTGCTGAAGGAGACATTGAAGGACGGATAGTAACTCACCCAAGGTTACACAGCTTAATCTAAGTAACAGAAGCTCTTCTTGAACTGAAAGAATTTAGCTCCAGAATCCATAAACATTATGACTATGTTTTTCTACAGTGTCAAAAGTACCTAAATTTTTGAAAAAATTTGTCAAAAAATGTAAATGTCCTAACTTAGTACTAACCCTTGAGACTGCAATTCTTTTTTCAGCTTATAGCTTATACAATAAGACACTGTGTTAGAAGAGCACATATTTATATTTCTACTCACCCCTTCCACTGTTTGAGTTTTTTTTTCAAACTATACACTGGTACATTTTGTCAACTTTGTGGACACTGTGAGTTCAGTTAGTAAAACGCTTCCTCAGAGACCAGGCCCGGCCTGTAACATCTCCATTCCCTAAGGACATACACAACTCACACCCCATCCAGTTTCTTGCAGAGTGTAAAATACTTTGTATTATGCACAGTCCATTCCAATGGAGCCAGATTCTAACATGCCATGAAGGATGAAGGAGGCATCAATAAGCTGAAGGATTTTAGTGAAACCACTTACTGTAAGTGTGACAGACTTGGATGGGGAGTGTGACAGTGTAAAGGACTCTGAAAAATCACCGCTCCCACTGTTTTATCTCACCCACACCATAGTCGTTCCTGCAAATGAAATACTTGGTGAGGCCAAGGATTTCCTTCCAGAGGGCTCTTGGCTATTAAGGAATTGAAAAATGGGGGTGTCATTAGGCAGAGAAGTGATGGAGGGGGAGCTCATTCAATCACTCTATATCATATCACTGAGGTACACAAAGGCTACGCTAATCCTTAGCACATGAATTAGCAGCCTACCAGTCTGTTTTTTTCTACATTTTTCCACAGGAATATTCACAGTTGATGTTTGAGTTCTTAGACAGTAAAATGCTTGCCATAAAACAGGAGCTGTTGGGGCTCCGATGGAAAAATGGAAATTAGTGTCAAAATGATGTCATGGCTTCAAAACATTGTTGGTACAAGCGCCTGACAGGCATCCTTGACACAATCTATAATGACATAGTAAGAAAGCAAAAATAATGTGACAATGACTTTCTATAGGACTTATGAAGAATGACTGGGTGGGTGCTGCACTCCATATGCTGATCTCAAGTAGAAGATGCATTTCCTTTCACAGACATCAATATTTATGAGATTTATTGATTATCATGTCATGTTTAAAATATGTGCTTAACAGTATATTTAAGGGTCACTTGGAGTCACAGGGATACATATGGGAGAGCAAGCAGGACAACAGAGGCATTGTGACATTCTTTGTCAGTTCTCACTAGCTCAAGCAAAATGCCTCTTTCTAAAGAAATAAATCAGTACACACTTAAAACAGCTCTCACAAAGAAAATACCAGATCAAGAAGATGCTATGAATATTTAAAAACTCAATGATAATACTTATATAAGTTCTTCCAAAACAAACTTCTCTAAGAAAATTACTAGTGTACTATGTGGGAATGTTCTGGCTTAACACTAATTTATTCACTGTATGAACTGTAAAACTATCTCTACACCTTAGAGCTAGATATCATGAGACCTGGCACCAGCTCTTGCAGAAAGTAGGGCAAAGTCATGTTAAATCAATTGGAACTGCATTTGGCTGCAAGTATTAGATCACGTACTAAGAGGTCTGGAAATAGTTTTAGACTGGCATGAAGATCATGAATACCACAGATGGGCCAGGACGTTTCCAACACCCCCACAATTATTGTGTGGCCTTTGAACCTGATATACAAATGTGGCTGCTGCACTTCTTAATGTCAGGCCTGTGTTCTAGGCAGGAAGAAGGAATAAGGGAAGAAGTGGATCAGTCATGCGGCTACCTCTAGTTGTGAGTGACAATTGTATAGCTACACAATAGAGACGGCAAGACAGAAGAGATTGAAAATGGAAGTTGGTTCGGCCAGCCTAGCCTATAAATGTCTGTAATAGTATCTGTGATGGACCAAATCATACCCCTCCCCAAATTCTTATGTTGAGACCTTAATCCTTCACAGGACTGTATTGATGACAGGACCCTTAGACTATTCTAATGGAGGAATAATATCCAGTGAGTTCATAAGTTTAGAAGAATGGAACCCTGTTTGGATGGAACAGGAAAGAAGGAGAAGAGGAAGAGGAGGAGGAAAAAAAGAAGGAGGAAGAAAAAGAAGAAAGACAACAACTTACAATAAAGTGTTTTCAGAGCAGTGAGGAAATCAGCCCCCCACCTTGTGAGAACACAGAAGGTAGATGTCAGTGAACCAGAAATTGAGACCTCTTGCTAGAAACTGAAGCCGATTGGAAGCCTGATCTGGATCTTAGGCTTCTTAGCCTCTGTATCTGCTGTTATATCAACCTAACCCTCAGTATTTAGTTACAGCAGACTGGGCTGATGGATGCACTTGACACAGACCTGGGCCCTCACTTATTCCTTCAACAAGAATTCAGCAAGCATCACAGTGTTGCAATGACTGAAGATACTTGCAGGGGATTGAAATGAGCATGACACAGGTCAGTCTAGTAGCCAGACGTAATCTGCAGTAACAGTCGTGTGGTGATTGTTTTCACAGGTAATTACAGATTCATATTGTAATATAGAGGGAAGTAAGCTGATGTTTCACATAGCAGCCCAGCAGCTCGCCTTCAAGGACGGTTGCTAAAAGGGATTTACCCTCAAGCAGCGGGCTAGTTACTTAGTATTTCCAAACTTCAACTAGGAAAATGGGACTAGAGATCAAATCAACTGTGTATAGTTGTTGAGTCAATTTAGTGAAACCAGAGTTGTTAATGCGCTAATGGTACAAGCCATGCCGCCTGACATTTTGTAAGATTAAAAAAATTACAAATGCATCAACCAAATCAGGGATCAGTGGTCTTTTTCTGTAAAGGGCCAGATAGTATATATCCTAGGCTTTGCATGCATGTTACAGCATCTCTGTCATATCTAATCAATTCTCCCACTGTAGTGTGAAATCAGCCATAGACAACATATAAATGAATTAGCATGTTGTGTTCCAAAAAGCTTTATTTACGAAGACAAGTGATATGCCAGATTTGGATCATATTATCACAGATACATAATTGAAAATAACTTTGGACAGTATTTTGAGAGGTTACTTCATATTTGCCTTAGAAATATGCATTCCTTGTAAAGTTAGGAAAAGTATATAGTCATGAGTATTTTTGGCATACATGGGGACCACACTTGTGGATACTTGATCCCTCAAATATTTTCCCTTCTAGATTTATGTTTCGGAAAAAGCAAAGGCTTAGCAGCAAACCACTATGTTAAGTGATTGGCTTTCTTCCAGTTCATTTTTTTTGTTTGTTTCCAGTCATAAAATATAATTTAGTTCCTGCCTCAAAATTCAAGAACCAGAAGAGTCAGATGGGGCAGAAAATTTTAAAAAGCATAATTTTCAGTTAAGTTTATTTGAACTGAGTTTTAACTGAGTGCCAAGCACTATGTCAGGCACCAGGGAAATCACTAATAAGACAGAATTCCTGCCTCCACTGAACTTCCAGCCTTTTCTGGGCTCATAGGGTTGCGGTGATTGTTCTCTAGCAGTAAAGCAAATGTGTAGTCCGCTTTTACAAGAAATCACTGAAACTTTCCTCAAGAGCACCTGGATTAAAGCAGCTACAATTTCACTACCCTCTTTGATGACAAAGGTTGAAGGAGGCTTTTAGTGGTGGGCTATAATTTCATCATAATTCAAACGTTGCCTGTTCAATTTTCAATCTCATAATGCCATAGTCTTTTTACTTCAATTAGCAAAATAAATCACTGGCAAGCAGACCTGAGACAACTGGAAATTTCCAACTTGCACAACCCATCTCTTTTTGCAGAGGGAACCTTGACATCCCCTCCTCCCAAGTTTTAAGCTCTGCTCCTTCCACACATTGAATTTTTTTTTTTTTTGAAAGACAAAGAATTGTGGACGGAGTGAAATTGTGGGAGAGACCTTGAGTTAGAATATTATTACTTTGGGAGACAAGTAGCCGAGGGATTTGCCTTGCTTCCTTTTATACAGAAATAAAACACCAGCACTAAGCACATGTTTGCAAACAGTCCAGATGCTCCAGCTCCTCTCCCTTTTGATGTGTATTTGTGTATGAAAGCTTCATTTTCTTTGTTCCAGTGATTGAGGGAGTTCAGTCCTTTCAGTAGAAAGCATCTACTTTCACTTCCTTTATTGAAATGGATATTTATCCCATAGAGAATGGTCCATATCTATCTGTGGGTCCTCCTTTCTCTCTCCACGTATCTCCTGGTTATATCTTTTTTCTTTCTTTCTTTACCAGACGTCCACATGGCATGCTTCCAATTGTGTTTATCCACTCCAACTAATTGACAGTCACATAAGTGCAAGTAATGTGAGGTATCATTGCGAGAGATTTCTGTTTGCCTCTTTAATTAAGCAGTTGTTCACAGGTGCATACAGTTACAACAAAATTAATTGATAGCTTTATATTGCACTTCTTTAGCCCACTGATATTTGGTGTTTGCAAACAGAACTATTAGATTTGTCTTATCACGCAGACAGGGATCATTTCTCATTTTTCTGCAACAGAGGTTAAGAAAGGTTGCCTTAAGTACCAGAAAATCTATCAAAGCAGCAAATATAATTTTTCTAAGAAGGAAACAAAGTGAAATGTTTATTTATGGAATATTTTATCACCACTGAGAAGTACAATGAAAAGATCTTTATGTTTCTGTCTGCACTGCAAGCTTCCGGAATGTCAAACATCATTGCTACCCAAGCCAAATAGCTTCCTCTAAAGGCTGTGTGTTTATCTTCCAACGATACTGAAGAGTTACACATACTTACAGCAGCCCACTGACATTTGGGGGGATTAAATTTATTAGCAGTCATTTTTCACTTTTTTCTGTATTTTATCTGGGTACTAACAAGGCACCTTTCCCATTCCAGCTCAGAGTGGGTATCTCACCTATGGAAAGCTTTAACAGATGTGCTGTCACTGGGTCTTTTACTTACTGGAGGGAGCAGCATGTTAGAGATGGAAAGGAAGCAGGGGAGAGGAATTAAAAATTCAACCTCTAGGGCTGGGGATTTAGCTCAGGGGTTCTGCTGCCTGCCTTGCAAGCGCAAGGACCCAAGTTCAATCCCCAGTACCAAAAAATAAATAAATAAATAAATAAAAATAAAATAAAATAAAAATTCACTCTGAGTGATATTAGCAGTCATTTTTCACTTTTTTCTGTATTTTATCTGGGTACTAACAAGGCACCTTTCCCATTCCAGCTCAGAGTGGGTATCTCACCTATGGAAAGCTTTAACAGATGTGCTGTCACTGGGTCTTTTACTTACTGGAGGGAGCAGCATGTTAGAGATGGAAAGGAAGCAGGGGAGAGGAATTAAAAATTCAACCTCTAGGGCTGGGGATTTAGCTCAGGGGTTCTGCTGCCTGCCTTGCAAGCGCAAGGACCCAAGTTCAATCCCCAGTACCAAAAAATAAATAAATAAATAAATAAAAATAAAATAAAATAAAAATTCAACCTCTGAGTGAAAATTCATAAATTTGAGCCCTGCCTTATTATTGTTTAACCTGTGTGTTCCACGAAAGTTATTTACCTTCTCTGCTCTTTGATTTACTTATAGCTGAATAGAGACAAGCAATTCATAAGCAAATATCTCATTAAAATGTTGCAACAATTAAATGAGTCAGTGCAGCAAAGTCTGAATGGCAAATGCAGAATAATTAAAACTATTGTTTTTAGTAGACTCTGTTGCTTAGCAGTTCATTTCACTTTTCAGTCTCAGTTTTCTCACTTTAACTTTTGGATATTAGTAATAATTGATTTGTTAATCAAAAAATGTTCCAAGTATATTAATAATTTACCTAATATTTCTTTAAAGACTCTCCAATTTTCAGACTCACTTACATGATCTGTTTGCAAGAATATAGCACCTACTTAAATGATACCCCTCACTTCTTGTCATGTGTCTTATCTTATTCTTTGCATTCCCCATCTGCTTCCCTGCCCATCAGTTACTCTAATTTGGAAAGTGCTGAAAACAGGAGAAACAAAGGACTTACTCTGTGTGTGCCGTGTGTTGTTATCCATCCTGAAAGGTTTCACAGATCCAAAGTTCTTGTGGGCTACCAAATTACTTGTCCTAGTCACGCTTTAGACAAAATCCAGAGAAACTCAAACTAAAATACATATTTAACACCTAGGAGAAATTCTACTAGTTTGAAACTAGTGATACATTTGGATAGGCTGCATTATCAGGTTAGAAGATCACTTACAGGAGAGCAGAGTACTGAGGGACTATGACGTTGGTTCAATGGATTATATCAGAGACATAGAGAATGTGCTTATTAGGTCTTTGAGATGGTGAAGTATGTAACTGATTCCTGGGGCTGTGCGACTGGCCACTAACAGAGCTGCTCTACAGGGCAATTACTCGGGGTGTGTGCATGCGCACACACACGGAAGTGAATGTAGGCAAAGATCAGTATAAAATTGTATTTGAGATGGGAGCACAAAATATCACACCAGAACCACTAAATCTGTCATCAACTCTAAGGAATAAATTTAGGGTCTGGAGTAGAAAATTAAATCTAAAAGGTCAGGAGCTAGACAAACTGAGGAGTGGAGTTATAGGTAAGGAATTGGGAAAGAACAAGGCAAGAGGGCACTTTGTAGAGAACAAGCTGGGTGATGTACAGCGCACCCTCTCATTGGTGCTGCCTCGGGGATGCGTTAGACTGGGGAAAAGGCAAAGGGTGGAGGCACATAAATATTATTATCAATATGTCTGTTTTGTATATTTTGTATGCAGTACAATTTGAATTTTCCTTGTGTATTTTGACTCTACGTTGGTAAATCTCCTGGAGATTATGAGAGGAATTAGAGAAATACTACTTCCATTTGCAAGCAGAGCTTATGGCAAATTGTATGTCTACACAGCTAGCCAAGATTCACAGGAATGGCTGTAAGAGAATAGGTTTTGCCAGCCCTTGGACTGGCACCATTTGGAACCACAGGCGAGTTAGGTCTATCCAGACCTTCCACCCTTATTAGCTGAGGTTTGCCCTGATGTGGGACCCTCCCCAACACATATACACACGGGTCTTTTCGATCCCCATCCCCACCTCCGCCTTTACTTCTCTCCCGTACCAACCCTTTCACTGTTATCTCTGCAAATCTGGAAGTTTTTTAAATCAAAGCATTTTAAACATTTTTCATTTTCTTTCACATGAAATTTTTCCATACCATTAACTATTCTGTGCATGAGAAACTTCTCTAAGACTTCTAGGAATTCAGTGATTGCCTTCAAACATTGAAACAGTTAACTCACTGCCCTCCCTTCTGCTGTCCCTGCTGCTATTATCTTGAGCAATTTCTGCCTTTTTATATCGCAGAACTAATATCATAGCCTCTTTGTTTCCTGGCCCTCTAAAGACCTTCTTCAGTTTCACTTCTTGTCAACAACCTAATCCTGTGATCATGTGCTAGAATTTGATCACAGAGGAAGGGGCTCCATTCTAAAATCGTGAACACTTTTATTTCATATACAGTTATGAAATATTTTAAGATTTATGACTCGAATATTACCAGATTATGACAACACACAACACAGACTAGCTTAAAAATAGAAACAAGGAAATTGAATAAAACACTAAATGAAAAGAAAATCTAATAGAGCAGGAAGAAAGGTTAATAGAGAAGAACACATACCAAAAATTCTACTTGTTAGTGGTAAGCCACTTCCCAAATAGAGAAATTTGACCCCAGTTCCTGTAAGGAAAACACAATTTCTGTAAGGGAAACGCAGTGTTATGTGATCTCCTTTATGTGTAACAAAAGTGAAAATGTCCTCAATATCCCTAGGGTTTGTCCTGCTAATGATTATTGTTTCTTATTATGTTTTTTATTATGTTCCCTAATGATGTCAGTGTCATTCTCCCTGAGAAAATGCAGTAAAAGTAATCATTATTATCTCAAAACAATGTGTTATACATATGCAGCTGGGCTGACCCCAGAATAAAATTTAGAATACCTAGAATCACATACCTTCTGTGAATATTGTTTCTTGAAATGAAACTCTGAGAAGCTCTGGACACCAGAGAGTTCAAGGTTAATGTTTTTTCACAAAAAAGTAGACTATGAGAATTCAGTGTTGCAATTTTAAAGTGAAGTTATATATTTGACCTGACTAACATAGAATAGGGTTGAAATATATTTTTGAAAACCAGCCATGCTGCTTTTGCTTGGAAGTAGGCCAACAAAGTGATGAGAAGGGTTGAGAATTTCTCCAAAACTATTTTTTGCCTGTGCTTTAACAAATAGATGCATAACCCAGATGCTTGTCAAGGTGGTGGTTGCAGTTATCCCCACCCCCTCTCGATATAAAATATTGCACAAATTGTATCTATAAAACACACCTCATTTGGAGCAATGTAACTCCTGATGAACTCAGGACAGATTAATTGGCAAAATGTACGCACAGATAACTGAAAGATTTGACCTGCTATACAGAAGTTCTGGATATAAGCCAATTGCTGGTAGAGGACAACTGCTAAAAGATATGATTTGAATTTTGAATAGTTGATCTTATGCCACTATTTCTGACAATAATTAAAAGGCTTGATCAATTCCATGTTGACGTCATTTCCAGTATATGATAACCAAGCCACTTGTAGAAAAGAACGCCGCTGTAGCGAAGAATGCTTTTCCTCACTGTTTTCAATAGCAGAATGGCACGTAGATATCCAAAAACAGCCTCAAGGCACCAAAATATAAACAATAGAGAATAAGTCCACATGGCTGTGTTTACCTCATTTGAAATGACTTTTCTTACCTCTGAAGAGATAGGGCCTATAAATATTTTCAGTTGAGAGATATTAGCTGGAAAATTTTGCACGTACAATAAATAGTTCTTCCATTATGAGCTTATTTAGCTTAATTTGTTCATTGATTTAAAGACCAAGGAAAGTCTATAAAAGCTGCAAGCATGCCTAGGTCATCCTAGCTCTTATCAATAGTCCAACTCTACAAAAATCCTGTGTCGCTACCTCTCTGGGCCAATGCTAGTGTCTTCTGAATCTTCTTACACATATCAGGTACTCAATTTTTCTTTGTTGATTAAAAGAAAGACTCTGTGGTAACTTGTGAACTACAATATAAGGGCTTCATTTATTCTTGCATAGACTACTATATTGAGAATGTTACATTTGTAATTAATCAAAGAGAATACTGGAACAAAATTTAGGAGGAATTTGACTCAAGCTGTTTTTCTTAATTTTAGAAAAATATCATATGATTGTGCTTAAAAATACAGATGAGGTTATACATTAGGCTCCCCTACACTAGCCAATAGCCATTGAGAAAAAAAAGGGCAGATGAAATATCAAGAAAGGGAAACTTTCCATGAGTTTACATCTTAAATAATTCCAAAGGCTCAGAGTATTTACCAAGAATCTTTTAAAACTTGAGTTTCTTTTTAAAGAATCAGGTGTTCTATATAAAGAACACACTCAGTTAAAAAGCAACCTGAATCTAGAAGTTAAAAGAAACACAATTATATTATGAAGTCAAGAAAAATAAGGATTTCCTTTCTGAGAATTTAATGGATATTTAACTTCCTCAGCTATATTCTCTGTGGTTATATTATAAGAATGAAATCCCATAATCTACGTCATCTCTCATCTAAATGACCAAATCTAGTTTTTGTCACAAGGGTTTATTGTGCTTAAGTTTTCAACATCAAAACAAAGTGACATTTTTTGTAAAATTTAAATTTTGTTAAAATTTTTATTTCTTATGAGTCATAGAGTTGTTTTCACTTTTCTAGTGAAGCCTCTAGTGGAATTTCACTGGACCCATACAAAGATTTTCTAAAGCATAATCATGGCCACATGGCTTTCATGGAGTCAATTTCCAGATTCTCATTTTTATACACACTCCTTGACCTGCCTGCAAGTAAAATGATAAGGGAGGGCAGATTGCTGTTTTCCAACTCCCCTTTTGTCATTCCTTCCAGCTCAGTTCCTAAGGGCAGGCTTCTACCTCACTGTCCTTTTGTGTTTTGTTCTTTTATTCATTCATTTTATTGGTACATTTTAGGTATGCAATGTGCTGACATTCATTATTGGGAATTTGTACCTTTACATATATATATCTTGGTTCTTATTTTCCCCCATTACTCTGCCCTCCCTTCAACCCCCTCCAAACCTCCTTATTTACAAAGACTTTGTTCCTATTTTTTCATTTTCTCATATTTATTCCTTTCCCTTCTTTCCTTTCACCTGCCCTTCCCACTTCCCTTTCCCCTCTGGACCTTTTCTTCCTATTTTGCATTATCTGTTATACATTTGGATCTTTATTTACACTTTCAGGTTCTCATACCATAGAAACTATTCATTATTTACACATGTGTGTCCTATTTATTTCACTTAAGAGTACGGCCTCAACCAGGCATGGTGGCACATGCCTGTAATCCCAGGACTTGGTCAGCCAAGGATTGCCAAAGACTTCAGGATGCAGGCCCAGAAACTAGGTTACCCGGTATAAACTAGGTGAGCCGGTTACTTTTTGTCCTTATGTTTAGACCTGGATATCCTGGTCCTGGACAAATGTTTATCTCAGAAGTTGTATTGGTGGGCCCTCCCTTCATTCTCTAGCTGGCTGGCTACCTCCTACCTCAGTCAATACAAAATCATTTGATGCATTTAATTCCTTTTTTTTTTTTTTTTTTTTTGGTACCAGGGATTGAACTTGTGCCCTTGTGCTTGCAAGGCAGGAGGTGGAAGCACTGAGTTAAATCCACGGCCTTCAAGTGTATGTGTGTGCGTGTGCGAGTGTGTACCTTAGTAGGATTTTAGATGCTTGAGTAGGTGCCAAGGTCAGCTTCACGATGCAAATTCTATGGCCTTGCACAGGGATCCATGCCTAATTAATACTCTACTGTTTATATCTTGAAAATTGTAATGATTTTATCTTTGAACTTCGTTCTGTGAATGAATTACCAAGGGACACTTGAACAAGAATGAAGAGAATACACGTGGATATGATGGTAGTCTACCAGTTTTTGTCTTTCCATGTGTATGCATTTCACACACTTTCATAGAGCACTATAGTACCCTATCAACACCGAGGTCTGGTAGAGCACAATGTGGGGATGTTTGAGAATTCAGCAAGACTCAAAGCAAGTGCAAGGTGTGCCACGTCCACAACTGAGTGAGTGGGCGCATGGACTTCTTTAAAAGATTGCACTTTACACTTAAACCAGACCTTCCTTCAAATGCCTAAAGAACTGATGATATAGTGCTGACCACCAAGGACTAATTATCCTCATCCTTTTTCTTATCCACATTGCTTCTCTGTGCTAACAACCCATTTCTGCTGAAGATGGTGACTTTGAAGGAAAAGAAAACACAGGGCAATCCCTAGTTCCTTTACCTTTCAATCTTTCTACTCAACAGTAAGTCAAAGGTAGAAAATGTGTATACCTTGAAACATAAACAGTGAAACAAAAATAGTTGAGATAGTTCTATGCAGCTTCTCCACTTTACTGGTAAGAACAAAGAAAATGTGTATGCGCAAGATGCAGAATAAAATATATAACTTCAGTGATTTAGTATGAACATTAAATACTTGTATATTTGTATTTTAAAATGATCACTGAACAATATCGACATGAATGTGTCCAGTGATACCAAAGCTAATATAACTATATTCTGACCTGTACCTGAAATCAAGATATATGTGTATGTAAATGTGTGTATAAACAGGGAAAGAGAGAGAGACAGAGACAAAGACAAAAGCAGAGAGATAGACAGAGACAGAGAGAATATCTTTCTGTATAGAGATGCTATATAATTATAAATAGATTTTTGAAAGATAACTGTTTCTTCCCTCTATATTCAAATGCTTCATCATAAAATAATCATGAGACTATTTCACTATGTGTGTCATTCCCTAATTTTAGCCAAATTCAGATCTGTTCTCCCCAATTCTATCCCATATTCTTCCCTCTCTCTTCCCCAAGCCTCACGCCCTGTCCTAGAAGTGTCTTGATCCCAATCCGACACACACCTTCACACCCTGAGTACCACACTGTTTAGGTGGAACCTTTATCCTGAATCCCTGAAGTGAAAGATGAGGAGATCCACAGCCTAGGGATTCTGCATTTCCAACAGGGAGCATTTGGGATCTTCCTTCCTGGTCTTAACTGACTTTTACTGCATCTGCCATCAAGTGGTGGGATCTGAAACTACAATAGAACATGAAGAAGTTACACAAGGCACGTGCATGACACAGATGCCTTGTCCGTGTTAGCTGTTGTCACTGTCTGTGAATAGTACATGAAGTGCAAGCCAGAATGCTGAAGGAGCTATGGAAAAATGCCCAGTTTTGGCTTTTCCTAGAGAAGAAGAAGGTTGTACTATGTTTGTGCTTCGATTCTAAAGACGATGTGTTACATAAAGATTTCTGTTATTTCATTTCACTTGCATGGGCCTTTGTGTATCACACCTGGCAATCGCTCTCAGTCAGAATTTTAACTTCCCAACAGCTGCGATTCCAGTGGAAAATGTTAACGGGACCTCTGTGTACAGACGTGTAAGCATTAGTGCAATTCAGACTTTTTGATAATTCTTTAGATGGAAACTAACATCATATCTTTAGATAACATAAAATGTCAAGCATCCATAGAAGAGTTAATACAAAACCAATCTTCAATATTCAAAAGAAACATTGACTTTGTAAGGTTAAAATGGGAGCAGCTGTATTACTCAAAGATTTGAAAGGTTATTTTAGGTTGTGTCAATTGCATAAAATTGGTTTCTTGATGCATTCTACCTATGTATATAGTTGCCAATTATCTCAATTATCTAACTCTTCTGTACATATGCACATAAAGTACTACTTTTCAGGTGAAAAGTCTTTTTAATTACATTTCACAAAATATAACAAGGAGCAAAGTGACTTTAATATATAGCTGACTACTTAACCTTGTTTACAAATATTTCTGTTTTTAAATTTTTATTTTATGTATTTAAGGTTCATAACTTGATTATTTGATATACAGGTATATTGTGATATGATCATCACATTCAAATGAATTCACATATTCTTAGCTTTACATAGTCACTGTGTGTGTGTTTGCAGGGTGAGAACACTTGAGACTTAGGTTTTTTGGCAAATTTCAAGCAATGTGTACAAGGCAGTATTTTCACCTATAATCACTCCTAGACACATTAGATCTTCAGATCTCACAAAACCAAAACTTTGTACATTTCACCAAAGTCTCTCCAACCCTGTCCCACCTGTGGTAACCACATGCTACTCTCTGATTCTAAGAATTTGATGCTTAAATACAATTTAAACGAGATAGGCCTTGAGGAATTGTTTCCCATGACTCACTGTCTTTTACAGGAAGGATACAGCTTCAGTTGATACTAAACTTCAGCATATGAAAAATGACACTAAACTAGTGGTCACTTCAGACATTAGATAAGTTATTACTTGATCCCCCTTTTGTTTTTCAATTTCTCACTGATTTAACTTTTTATTCGTACCTGTTTGCAGTACATAATGTTTACATTCCTGTAGCAGTTGGCACAGGTATATAACACATCTTCATTCCTTCTTTCGTCCAATTTCCCTACCCTTCCTCCACCCTCCATTCGCCCCCTTTTTTGTACATTTTTGTGGCACACGATATTTACATTTCTTTTATGAAGTTGGTGCACGGAAATAGCACATTCTAATTCCCTTCTTCATTTCCCTTCCCCTTCCCTTCTCTTGCCTCTCCCTCCATCCTTTTGATCCTGCTCCTATAAAGATTTATCTCCATATTTCATTTTCTCAAACTTTTATTTTGACTTTATTTACATTTTGGGTTTCTCATATAAGAGAAGTCATAAGATGGGGGATATACAGGGTCTCACTGTACAGTTCAAATTGGCCTTGAACTCACTACATAGCCCAGGTTGGCCTCAAACTCTCAGTGACCCTTCTACCTCATCTTCCTAAATGCTGGGACTGCAAGCATGTCCCACCATGCCCAGCAAATCATATGATAGTTAAGCTTGTGTTTCTGATGCATTTCATTTAATGGACTCAAAATGCATCCATAGCCCTATAAATAGCTCCTGTGTCTTTATGGCAGTATAGTACTCCGTGGTGTATAAACACCACATTTTCTTTATCCATGTATCCATTGATGGACATAGAGACAGTTTCCAAGGTTTAGCTGTAATGAATTGTGCTCCTATAAACATGAATATGCATGTGGCTCTGTAAAAAAGGTGTTTTTAACTCTTTCAGGAAGATACCTAGATAGGTAATATTTGGGTCAAATGGAATTTCTGCTTTCAGTTTTTGAAGACTCTCCATTCTAATTTCCACAGTGGTTGTACTGGTTTATGTTCTCCACTTTTAGAACTTTGGTTTTATCATCCGTAAAATGGGAACCACACTTGCCTGATTTCTGCAGTGCTACTCAGTAAGTACTACAGGAACCACTGTTCTGCCTCTGGCTAGGGATGGAAAAGAGAATAGGTAGTGTATTGTGGCAGTTCACTGTGATATATTAACCTTGACTTTTGTAAAAAACTGCGGGTAAATCTATCAGGTGCCCATGAATGACTGACATAGACTATCGACAATAGACTGACGAGGGAAAATCCACCCAGATGAGGGTGGCACCATCCATTAGGCCTGCAGCCTAACAGAATAAAAAGTGAGGTAATAAGGAAGTCCTTTTTTTCCGTCCTTTGGAGGAGCTCTGGTCTATGTCATTGCTTTTGGAGTTTCTCTGCATTTTTTTATGCCTCTAGTGTAGACTCCTTAGCCTTCTAATGGAGTCCTTCTGGCTTTCTGACATGGACTTCAACCAGCCACTGTCGTGAATTCCAGGCCTTTGACCTTTGACTGGATTTTCCACCCTGTCAGTGCACAGATAGCCATTATGCTTGCACCCCTGATTCCATAGGCAGCTACGGTAAGCCTACCCAGTGACTCTTTTGTATACATACACACATATTTATTTATTTAAAATCTTATATTGTCTGTCCTTCTGATGAAGTCTAACTGATACAGGGGAGGGAATGAGGATCTATTCACCCACTAGGGAATGAGGATTTATTCTGAAAAAAAAATCTCAGCTAAGTACAAAAAAGGAGAACAGTTGTTCTCAGAGGGGAGAATGAGCTCATGTCTGGAATCAAATTTATTGAATTGTTTCCTATCAATCTATTCATGGGATGAGTTAGTGTAGCTATATCTCCATTTCTTACATAAGACTTTCTAGAAAGGGTGTTATGACTTGTGCATAGATGTCCCCTAAAGCCTCCTGTGGTCATAGGTGGGGCTTTTTCAGATGTGGCTGAATTAAGAGTATCTGAGACTCACAGTGATTCATGGTGCAATGCTAGGATCAAGGGCACTAGGATAAGGCTGTGAGTGCTACTTGCCCTAAGTAGTCTGGATAAGATATAAGGGATAGAAAGAGCTGTGGTCATCCGTGTTGCTTTGCCACCTTTTGCCCACTATGGATGTTTCTCCTCTGCCATGCAACCCTGCCTTGTAGCAAGCTGATTATGGACTGAAACCTCCACAAGCTGTGAGCTAAATAAACCTTTCCTCCCTTAACTTTGGGCATCAGGTATTTCATCTCAGCAATGAGAAATGTGACTAAGATGAAGAGACAATGAAAAAACTTGAAAACTGTTCCATTTTATCATTGGGACTCAATCTTAAGGAGTCAGAAGAAACACAAGTCACATCCCTTTGCTTTTCCTTGGTCCTCAGTAGCTGATTCTCAGACTCCAGAGCCAGGTAGTTTGAATTTCAGTTATTCAGCAGGATCTCCTGGAGATTCCCTTGAAAGGTCTTCCTGTGGTCCTCTGTTCTTTTGTCCCTAAACTCTTGATGAGAAATAAAATTCTCAGGAGCTACCAGAGTGAATTGGGCAAGACAGTCATTATCAATAAAATAGTGAAAACGACAGTAATAAGTAATCGCCATTGATATGAGAGAATCGAGTGTATATAAAAGCTTTCTGTGAATAACAAAGTGCTATGAGAATCTAAGTTGATGTCACTTTGCAGACAACTACCTGCTAACAACTCAGACAACTCCCCTGTTCTTTCCTTACTTGCCAACAACGGTGGACCTTTCCAATCCTGGGTCAAGTGCTTTGGAAAGCATCTGTAGAGTTAGAATTCATGGCCATTGTGTCATATGTGATAAGAAAGCCGAAGTACTGGGTAGTGGATGTCCTTAGATTTTCCCACATTGACCACTTGCCACCACCTGTGCCCACAGTCTCTATCTTCCTGATTTCTCCACAGACAGAACCATCAGGGCTTTCATCAGGAGCTAGCCCTCCTCTTGTGTTCAGATCCAACTCTTCTCGCATCATTCAGAACACTCCAGCAATCCTTTCTCTCTGCTCCATAATCTTTGTCTCATTCTTTACTTAGGTTCATCCCATGAGCAAAAACATCCTGATATAATTTTTAATCATTCTAAAAATAAGCCTTTCTCTTGACTTTTCCTGCTTCCAGTAGCCACCCCTTTCCCTGCTCCTTCTTTGAGGCAAAACACTTTGGAAAAGTAGTCTGTTGCTATTGTCTTCAATCTGTCTCTTCCCATTCTTCCTTATACTCTCTGCAATCCTAATTTTATCCACCCAAGCTGACGTGGTGAAAGGTCATGTTGTTCAACCCACAGATCAGCCACCAACACCTCTTCTCCGTGAGCTGAGGGCAGCATTTAACAGCATCAAAAAACACTCCCTTGATATACTTTGTCCTGTTGGCTTCCTTTACAGTCAAATGGTTTTCCTGCAATTCTACTTCTCTGTTACTTTGCTACCCTCTGTTGCTGGTTCTTTTTCCTCCCCAAAGCTGTTCCAGGGAAACCACAGGAATTGGACTCATCTCTTTATTTACACACACTCTTCTATCACCTCCAATCTTCTGCCTTTAAATTCCATCTCTATGCCCAAAGACTTCCAGATTTCTGTTTCTATTCTACACCTCCCTGGACTGCTCGTCCAACTGTGCCCTTGACATTTCTACTAAGTCATACAAATAGAAACCTCAAACTCCATGAGTCTAATTCTGAACTTTTGATTGCCTCTTACCCCAAATTTGCTCCTTCTCCAGCTTAATCACTCTCAAGTGATGGAAATTCTATTTTTCTAATTGTTCAAACCCAAAACTTTGGAGCTATACTTACTGTAATTTCTTACTTATGTCTTGCTTCAAATGAATCAAGAAATTCTTTTCAGATCTGTCTTCAAACTATTTCTGAAACTTTCATGACTTTCATGACTTCACCAAATTCATGACTACCCCTGTGATTTAAATCATTACTTTACAAGTCACCATCCTCTCTTGCCTGATTTGCTGTGATAGTCTTCATTTCTTTTACTCTTTGTTATAGACTCAACCGTGTCCTTTCCAAAATTGTATGTTGAAACCCTAACCTACAATGTGACTATATTTGAGCTAGGGCCTTTAAAGAGGTGAATACAGTTCAATTAAGTAATAAGAATTGAGCCATGATCCAATAGGACTGCTTTCCTCATAAGATGAAGAGACCCCAGGAACAGAGCACACAGTGAGAATGTGGACATCTGCAAGCCAAGGAGAGAGGCATCACAAGAAACCAGCCCTACTGGCATTTAATCTTAAACTTCTGGCCTTTGTAGGTATAGTAAATACATTTCTATTGTTAAGCCACCCAGTCTGCATATGACTGTCTTACTCTCCTACAATGAATTCCCAATACAGAAGGTAGGGGGATCCTGCAAAACCTAGGTCAGGCCATGCCAACCCCACACAACAATAGCTCCGCACATCTGACAAAGGCTGAATTCCTTGCAGTGGCCCACAAGGCCCTATGTGAAAAGGCATCCAACCTCCTTCCTGTCAGGGTTACCCTCTGACCCCTCTGCATCTTCACAGTTTGGACATGTCAGGCAAAACTCCTATTTAGGAACATTAGACTGGTTGTTCCTTCTGGCCTCTTCATTTTGCTTCCAGGGAAAGCTAACTTTTCACTTCCTTCAGACTTTGCTCAGATATCCCCCCTCAGTGAGACCTAGCCTGACAACCAGTTTTACAACAATCGTCCCCTCTCCTTTTTTACCTTTGTCTAATTCTTTTGCTTTTTTTCCGTGTTTCCTCTTACAAAATGCAGTGTCACTTATGTATTTATTATCTTTTTTGTTTACAGACTATTTCCCCTGTTAAAAATACAAGAAAGATGTGGGACAGAGTCTTTGTTTCATTTATTGCTGTAGTCTAGAACATTGCCTAACATAAAATAAGAAAATAATAAGTATTTTGGGACAGGAAGAAGGACAAATGTGTTACAACATATTCTATATATCCAGTGGACCTAAACAATAGTTTGTAACTACTCAGTTACTAATTCTTTTAAGGATTGAATATCTCATCTCTGTATCCCCTTGAGTAAATAATGGAATGAAACAAAACAGAAGGGAAGATGGATGTGGGTTGCTAATCACAAAACTGGTCTTCATTTTATTCATCTTCGGTGGCTTCTAATAGTTTGTAGATTATTTTAACATAGCCTTGAAAGAACAAAATTCACACATAGCAACATAACACTACAGGACATACTTGTTAAGGCAAGGGAAATACAACACTGAAAATACTCAGCCATTTTTGAAGCTTATAAGACACTAGATTTATGTTTAGATTTTTTTCATCAATATTAATAATACAATTCAGTAGCTATAGATGAAATTTTACACAAGACAGTCATTAATTTTTACAGCTATCATCTTTATAATGACCTTGGAAAATTTGGTTTCCATTGTTATTGGACAAAATTTTATAATGCAAAAGTATTATGCTATATGTCAAGTTAGCTTTCGATTAAGGTTAATATTACTGAAATAACTACATCTGCTTTCCTCTCACTGTGATGTTTATCACCTAATAAAAATGCTAAAGTTACCAAGGAAAGATGTTTAATTTGTTCTCACTGCTCAGTTGTATGTTGCATCCTATTTTGTAGTAAATGGCATAATGTCCCAAGTGGGCTGCCATACTGTCAGATACATTATTTATACATAACATTACTGGTTAATCAATGAACAACAAATGCAGTAGCCTTTTCTTTTCCTCTTTATTTTTAAAGAGATAGCAAGATGAACTATGTAGAAAAATCTTCTTGTTTTTTTCTGATATTAAATAATCTTTGAGGATGGAAAAAAGGTGATCTACAAATACAAACAAAATAATTAAACTACATACCCTCATGCATTCCAATGAAGAAAAACAGTTAACTGATCAAATCGAAAAATGGTTGCTTCTTTTTGTAGCAACATGAAGAAAGCTCATCTTATTATAGGTTGCAACCTACTAAATAAATAAGAATTTCCCCAAAGGTATGCATGAAACTCGTGTTAGAAAAACTAAGTTAGAGGGGTAATAATAGTCCATTTAAAATCATGAATTTTATATCACACTGTGTTATATGGCTGCAAACAAAGGAATAACTGGCATCCATAGATAAAGTACCTTCTTTAAAGTCTTACAATTGTACAGCAATGAATCAGATGTGTTCAACTTCATCTCATATATGGACAAAGGCCACTGGGATAGCTCATTGAGGAGTACTATATACTGAAGATCATATATGGACAAAACATTTGTTTTTTGTAGCTTTTCTATAGTTGTAGTTTGTCATAAATAAAGACAGCAGCATTGGGATAAATTTGCATTTGTTTCAGGCTTCTTTTCCTAGAATAGTATAATAGAGATAAAGGTTGTTAGTGGGCAAAGTCATAATAAGTTACTTACCTTTTAAAAAAATGTCCATATATTTGTGGAAGAATGACTATGAATTAAATAACAAAAACTTAATTAAATTACATAAAAACAGTAGCAATCATTTATTTCAGTAAAGAAAAAGACCCTGCCCTGTTGTAGCTGCACACAAACAAACACACATGGATGTATATCCAGCTGGACTATCATACAACAGGTATCCCCTTGCATTATCCAATTTAAGAGAGGAAGATATATCCCACCCCAGTGCACATGAAAGAAAAACAGAAAACAAAAACACACACGTCATCACTGGTAACCAGCATCTATGGAGTCCCACTGTGCGCAGGGCATTGATGTCATAAGTGTGTATTCACTTCAAAGTGGATCTCAGTCTTCTGATTTAATTAGGTACAATTCCCAAATGCATAAACATCTTTTTCCCTGTGGGTATTAAATTATAATAGCATTCAGCAGCCCATATTAAAAAAAAGAAGTCAAAAAGAAAGATGGTTTGTTTTTACTTTAGCTCATTCTGTTGTGTTTTTATTAATAGAAGTTTTAGATCAATACCAAATATTCTACTCAGTTCCAGTGATTGAATATGAATACATTATGTGCATGCAAAAATAGTGATAATCTAAGTTGATACAATAGTTCATTTTGCATTAGTGTCCTAGATGGGACAATGTTAAGAAGCAATTTAAATGAAATTCATTTAAATGTCAGCTCTCATGCTTGCGATTTTTCTATAATTGGTTATTTAATTAAAATAATTCTCATAGTCATTAATTTAGACTAAAACTTGCTGTGCACTGACATGTTTTAATTACATGGTATTAACAAAATTGATATGCTTTAAAAAAGCATGGTTAAATTTTAAACAAGAATAAATTAGAAATCTCATAGATCATCCTACTTAGTGTATTTATGAGAAAGTCGGTCATTTTAAATGTTGATTACAAATAAAGTCACAGCTCTATTGTGTACACAATGCAGTTTATATCCCATATTCCTTAGAAAGACTTGAAGTACATACAGGGCCCCCATTCTTGAATGTCTTTAACAAGATAGGAAGCAAACTAAATATTAGCAGAAAACCACAACATGATCCATCGTGAGGGGAAGAATTAATGCTGATGTGATTCAGGAGCTCATAGGGTCTTCAGAAAAGTAATATTTTATACATAAGGAGATATTGACTAAATATATATTAAAGGATTCATACATGATTTTGTCATATCTTGTAATGCTCCTTGCAAAGACAAAAGAAATAGGTATATTGGTTCAGCCCTTTCAAAAAAATGAGTTTTCACATTGCATTTCAGAGGTTACATTTGTGACCAGTCACATTCTCATTTCAATCATTGTCAAAGGACTAGATAAATATTTTACCCTTTTCAAATTGCAATTACAATCTTTGTCAGGAGTATGAGAAATCAGAATTTTAGTGTTTTTATGAATTAGAGGACTTCTATATTGCTTTGACCTTTTTAATATTCTGTAATTTAATTGGATGGACAGTCTACTTTTACCCAGGATTGCCAGTCTCCGTATTTAATAAACTTACTGACACGGAGTACCATTTTAAATGGCTGCTTCTTTTTTGTTCCTGAGTAGAAGCTTTTAGACTGGTTAAAACCTGGCTTTACCAACCAGTACTTGTCCATTTTCTTTTAGTCAGCAGAGATTTTAAAATTCCTATATGGCCAGCTGGTTCCAATCAGTTAATTTATGTTTCGGATGTATGACAGTTGTAGAATCAGGTTTCTAATTCAATTTCTTGACCCCTACTTGACTGTAAATTCATCTAGGACCATGAGCAGGGAAACCTACTGAATGAGACTCTGAGATTTCTTTCCAATACTTGTGCTGAGGATTTGTCTAGTGTATAACATGAAGAAGGGGAGACTATGCGCTTGCTTCTACATTATCTCAACCTAAACCTGTATTAAGTACTAACCACAATAAGGCACACCTTAATTTCAAACCATCTTTACTACCAAATTGTTCGTGACATTGGTGGTCCTGAAGACAAAGGAGGAAATAAAAAATGGGTTGCTCACTATTTTTGGTTTTTGTAACCTAACTTTTACTTAGAGTCACTAAGCACTCAAAAACTAATTTACATAAAAACTATAATTCCTCTCTTTATTTTTACTTTATCACTCCATATGTGGTTCTTTCTCATTCTAAAATTCATAAGTCTAATATTATAACTGGATTGATAAAAATGTAATGAAAAAGGATCTACTTGGTTTTCACTACAGACATTTCAGAATTAGAGAGATGGGAGTAAGTGTAATTTTTTCTTCATATTTCTCTACATTTATTGTGAAGTGAATTGATTCATTGTTCAATATGATACAAAACAGCAAATTAGCATGATGTTAAGGAAAAATGTTTAACTTGTTGATGTCTATTTAAATAGCACCTCACACATAGTAACTAGTTGCTCAATAAACACCTGTTGAATGAAATCAATGGCTGAATATAATGATAATAGCCACCTAATACCAATTAGATCCTTTAACATAGACAGGAGAGTATAAGTATTTCTGAAAGACAAGAATTAGACAATTTAGAGAAAAGCTCACAGTGATATTGTCTCTGTAGATCTATTTTCACTAGAAAATCTGAAGCACAGTGGAGAAGGTCTGACCCAGGTGTGCCAACTCACTGTCCATACCCTGCTATCCACAGGTCTTTTCTGGTTCTCTCACACAGCTATTAATATGTAAAACAAAACAAGACACCTAAAATTAATCTTCTTTGTAATTTGAGGTTTTAGTGCTCCTAGATCTTTTTTAGGCTTGGTATATAGATTATTCAGTGGTTCTTTCCCCTAAAATTTACACTATGTCTATTTCGAGGGAGGGTCAGGAATGGGGCGAATTTTTATCTTAAATTCTCTCGAGGACCAGAACTCACAAGAGGCATTGAAACACCCAGGGTTTGACTCTTGGCTGACATCTCTGAGGGCTCTGACCTTTAGCAAGTTATTTCCTTACAAGTGTCTTCAAAACTTGTCATTTCCCTGATAATACTTACATTGTAGGATCAGTAACTGGCTACTATTATTATGTGAGAATTTTCCATCCTTTTAGTAACATTGTTTGTGCTCCTAATGTCTCTCTGTCTGCCTTCTCTTGTATTTCTTATGTGAGCAAGAAAAAACTAGTGGATCTGATTGCCCACTTGGCAAGCTCAGCATTCTAGGACACACCCATCCGTGCCCACTGGTGCTGTCATGTTCCTGTGACTCTCACATGCACAGTGGTGAACCACATCATCAGGAAGCCCCACCACAAATAAGAGGCAATGTTTTATTTTTAAATGGAAGCATTTCCCTTAAATCATGAGTCCATGATTTCAATCCATTACTGGCAAACAGGAGCAAGGATATAGGCAGAGTATTGATAATTATTCAGAAAAGTCATACTATCCTTAGGGAATCTTAGGATCAAGATCCTGTTGTGTCAAAGCTGGAATCAAAACTGTGAATGGCAAATAACAGAGTACACCAAAACTCAAGAGAGTATCTGCATTAATATTTTAGAAAACAATGAAACAAGTTCAGTAATCTACATATAAAAGACACACAATCTAGCCAGCTGTTTAAAAGTATTATGGAAAGAATTTTTTATTGAGTTTATTGGTACATTTTAGGTATGCAGTGCAGTTACATTCATTGCTGGGATCTTGTACCTTTACATGACAGATCTTGGGTCTCATTTTTCCCCTTCTCCCTGCCCTCCCTTCATCCCTTCCTCCTCCCCCCATTTACAAACACTCTATTTCCATTTTTTCATTTTGTCATATTTTTTTCCTTTCCCTTATTCCCTTTCCCCTACCCTTCCCATTTTCCTTACACCTTTAGCCCCTTTCTTCCTATTTCACATGGTCAATTATCTCCCAAAAAAATTTTTTTTAAAGAGTACTCACCCTTTACCAAATTTTCTTGTGGTAAAAGCATGCCTTAAATTTAAAATAATTAAATTCCGAATAGGTGAATATCTATTGATAAAGGGCTTCCAGTAAATTCAATTTCATTTTTTATTGCTGTGAATAATCATTGGTACTCTTGATAGGATGTGACTAATCCTGCAAACTTGCTTTTAATAAAAGATGTTAATATGTTTGTTTTAATAAAGTGCATCAGATGTTTAAATTAGAGGTACTTTAAATAAGCCTAAGATGTACTGTAGGATACTCACTGGACTGCTATATTGCCTGTATATTCAAGGACCTACGATTTTTATCTTCCCATTCAGTTTTCCTCTTTGATTTATATTTCCTATTTTTAGGACTGTGAGGTGCAGAGGAGAGAGGAGAGAGGCAATGATAATGATCAGAATGAAAGAATATAAACTCGTACCTTTCCCAGCAAGCTCTTGGTATACACACCATATTAAATAGGCTGCTAGAGTTCCGATCTTTATATCTACAAAATTCAGTGATGCATGTTATGTAGTTTAAATTTGCTGTTCACCCATGACTAGTTTTTAAAAATAATTTTAGCTCTCCATAAAAATTGCTTCAGAGATATACACAAATCACAAATATATAATAGAAAAGTGGGCAAAGATGAGAACAGACAATTCAGAGAAACTATAAGTTGCAATAAATATAGAAAACATGTTTAATTCACTAGGGAGATTAAAATCTTAGAGATTATAATTAAAACATGGAAAATACATCCTTTAATCCATCAGTAGGGCAAAATTAAAAATGTAAGTAATACTCAGTTTTGGTGAGGGGATGGGCAAAGAGGACTTCTGCTTAGCATTAAGAACACAGATCAACATTATAAAATATGTGGTTTTTTATTTAAAAAAGTAACACTTAAGAATTTATTCAACATAAATTTATTCATCTTTGTGCACAAACATGCATGTCCAAAACTGATTATATTATGGCTGCAAAAAAGATAGAGAGGAAGTCATTTATACTAGCTATATCACATTGTGAAAAATATTGGGAAGATTAAATTACTAAATCATTTATTAAGAAATTTTTAGAAAACTGTATTTAAAATTTCTTTTCCATTAAATATTCATTTGCCAATTTCCAAAAATTATTGTTTTAAATTATTTTTGAAATAATTAGAATTTTTCACTTAAGTTCTATAAATGTATTTTTACTTGTGCATTTCACTTTTGTCTTCATTGGTGACTAGTAACAGTTTTTGATCTCAGCAGGCAGACTTCTCAAACACCAGTTAGAAGATGATGTTTTCTTCACTTCCTTGGGAGGATGGGGTGGAATCAATCAGAAGCGAATCTACTTATTATTCATTCAAGAAAAATATATTACATATGTACACTGTCTGAATGCCCCTTACATCCTGAGGATGCATAGATGAAGACGTGGTCCCTGTCTTTACAGTATAAACACACAAATAATTGTATGTATGACCAACATCACGGCCTAGGTCTGTATAAAAAGGATTACAAGATGTGCACTTACTAGAGTCTCTAGCTGTAGGATCATTCGAGCCCCAGGAATTCAAGGTCAGCCTAGGGAACATCATGGGACGCTGCCTCTAAAAGTTATAAAATAATAAAGAAGAGTTTTCGTATCTTTTACAGAATTAAAAACTGCCGGCACAGCTATCTGGGCAAATTATTCAATATGTTTAGGATCTCCAACACCCACTGTGAACTGTCCAAGACCAAGAGAGAGCTTTCTCGGTGTTAAGGTGCCACCCTCTTCTTAATTGCCTGTTGCACAACGATCTGAAGAAACTGCTTACTTAGCTCCTTGGAGTGCTCTCTAGGTTTGGCTGCCCTCACATCTTTCATTCATAGCCCAGTAGTGAACAGCAGCAGCTCAGCCCAGTTTGGGATTATCTTCATGGCCCATAATGGGTGGGGATGACATGGTGGCACTGTGAGCTTTAAGTGTGTGTGTGTGTGTGTAGTGGGTTAAGATGGAGGAAGTTAGGGGAAATTGAAAGTTTCTCCAGGGTTTTAGTAGCTACATTCCAGGCTTACTACCCAGGGAATACTGGGGTACTGTCCATTCCTGGGATCTGGGAGATGGGATTATTCTGGGGTTAGGAGCTTCCCACATCATTGCTCTTTTAGAGTCTTTGGTACATCCACAGCCCACCCCAGGCACATCAGCTTTCTTTCTCTTTGGCTCAAATCCTCAATAATTTCCTGTTATACAATAATAGACATTTTCTCCTGGGGATTTAGCAGCCATTCTGCATATGTAATAAGGAAAGGGTTGCTGATGTGCAGCTCGGCCATCACTTCTGGGCTCAGCCTGGATGCTGGAAGACTCGCTGTGGGTCAAGGCTGCTGATGACTGGGCTGACACAAAGCTGAGGGGAGTGTAGAGGCCTGGGGTGCTGCTCTGTAACGTTCAGGACTTGAGTTAACGTTTGGTGTGCACTTTTCTTTTGTTGTGAGGAAGAACTTGAGTGAATTTTTCAGTTACTCAAAATCAAATAAAAAGCACTTGAAGAAATGATGACAGTGGGTTTTTTTTTTTTTTTTGGTTCGGTCAAAGACTGATTTTCTAAAGTGAAGGATATTCTTAATATAAAAATACAGACACTTCTACAATTTAAACTAATTCAAGTTTTATTGCTGTCTCTGGCCACAAGTAAGCCTCCTGGAGAGGCTGTGTGTTATGTGTACGTGTGTATAATACTACAAGGGGGTGATCAAACTTCATGATGAATGCATAATTGAAAAGTGTATTACAATAAAGACACAATGCCATAAATCCACCAAGAGATGCTCCCTCACCTTCCAACACACTCATCCTGTCCATTGTGGTGCTTTTGGGAACCAGCTGTGGAAGACCTCTTTCATGAGTGTCACTCTTGCCATCCGAAAGAAAAGCAGGTTTGTCAAAACATTAAGGTGTTGTCCTTATCCCCCTATTCACTGTATCTGACATAGTACTAATTCTGGATCTCCCCAAAGTCAAAAAAGACCATAAATGTAAACTTTTTGAATCTATTCAGGACCTGGAAGTAACAACAACAGTGCAGCTAAAGATACTCATGAAAGAGGACTTCTGGGACTGCTTCAGAAAGAGGCAAGCTGGGTGGGAAAGATGGGTTCAAGGCAAAGGGGAATATCTGGAGGAGGATTACTGGCATTGGGTCTAATTCTTTAAATTTCATATTCATCTTATTTTTATGTCATACTGTGTAGGTATTGTGGGGTGATGGGCTCTGAATCTTGATGTCTGGCCCAGGAAGTAAAGAAAGATCCTCCAGGCATGTCAACAAAGGCCAAGACCAGAATGATAGCCTAACACGTCAGGCTGTGTCAGAAACAGGTCTCGAAGATAGTTTCCTGGAGATTGCTGCAACAAAGTTTAAACTAATATATAGTACATGATGACTACATTGCACTCGTGCTTTAACATCATGGGTCCTGCAAATTCTACTTAATGTATCCAACAATCTGAAAAGCAAAAGGAGAAGGCCTCACTTAAGGTTGCTAGATTTAGCAAATAAGATACAGGATTCCCAAATAAGGGTGAATGTAACAAGTAACTTTTTAGTATACTTATCTCCAAAATAATGCATGGAATATGTACTCATACCTATTTATTGTTTATATGAAATTCTAATTTTGCTAAATGTCTTATATTTCTAGCTTGCAAACCCAGATCGGTCATGTTTTCCTTTGATTCATGTCAGTCGACAGATGAATTTTCATGGCATTGTATGCAGGTATTGCAGAAAGTAGGCACACTCAGTATTTGTTTCCAACCAGGTTCTTTGCTGTTTCTTATTGATGAGGTCTGGAAAGATTAGTACTTAATTTTCTTGGCCACCTCTTTGTAAGCATTGACAAAGGATTAAGTTGTAGCCTCAGAGACACATGAAAAAATCTTTCAGGCAGAGCTTCCTTCTAAAACAAAAAGAAAGCACTTCTCAGGGAAAAGTCTCTTTTGATTCTTCCATCCTTGTCTACTCCGTTACTGAGAAGAATGGTTGTAAGTGCAGTGTCCCTCTATGGTCACAAGGCAACACACATATGGACAAAGGTCTACGCATTGAGGGAGAAAACTTGAGTCACGGATCATGGTGTGCTTCCTCTGGAACACCAGTCTTCTGACTTGCACAGGAAACAATTCTTACTATTCAAAGCCAGTGCATTTGTGTTTTCTGTTAGTTGTAGATAATTGAGATCTTTATTGATACCTGTTAGGACTCCCATCCAAATGGAGGTGTTTGCCTTTACATAACTAAAAGAATTGAGTTTTTAAAAGAGAGAGTGGTAACACAAGTAAATTAATTTACTTTTATAAATATGCTTTGGTATTTAGGAGAGAGGATGCTAAAAGAAATCTAATGCCCTTCATCAGATTCTTAGCAGTCTTATGTTAGAAACTCCATGAACACAGGGGTTAGATGTTTTTAGGGTTTTTTTTTTAATGGTAAACTTAGTATGTTACTCAGCTTTCTGTCACCTTAACAAATTCCTGAAATCATAAACTTACAAAGATGAAATATTTACTTTGGTTCACAGTCTTAGAGATTCCTGTCTGTGAATTAGTCTGGTGGTGAGGGTTGGAGAGGAGATATATCATGGCTGTTGTGAGTGGTAGAGCAGAACTGCTAAACTCTTGCCCTTCAAGGGCAAGAGAAAAAGGAAGAAACAGGGGTCGTGCCATCATCTTCAAGGACACATCCCTAATGATCTGAAGCTCTCCCTGTAGGTCCCACCTCTTAACATTCCCACCACCTTCTGACCGTACCAAGCTGGAGAACACGTACCTAACATGTAGGCTGGGTGGCATTCCAGGTCCAAACTAGAGCATTTGGTGAGACAGTAAATAAAAAAAGAGAGTCAAAACAAAGAAACTATTTGAGAAATTTTGAAAAATCCTGGATTGGCATCATGGTTACCCTGATCCTGGTAGCCTGGATACAATATAAGGGTCAGCAAGAAGCTTGTCTTGTCCCTTGTTGGCTTTCTTTGCTACCTTCTGCCTGCTATGAACTGTTCCTCCTCTGTGATGCCTGTTTGCCACGCTGCCCTGCCTTGGAGCTAGTTATAGACTAAAGCGTCTACCAACTGTGAAACAAATAAACCTTTCCTTTAACTTTGTGTTCTGGGTATTTTGTCTCAGCAACAAGAAAAGTAACTAAGACATTCCCAAAATTGTTTCCTTTACTAAGTCTTATCTAGGAATTTTCAAGAGGATTAGTTATTATCCTATGCTGTACTCCTAAATTAATATGTACACATTCCCACACTGAGCTCATCACATAATGTTATGTTTAGTTTTATGTCTCTTTCATCATGAGTTCCTTGAAGACAGCTAAAATGATTTTGACCTCTTGCTAAAACCAGCTTCTAACAGTAGATGCATAATAGTTTTAATTACATAAATTAATCATTCAGACTTTCAAAAGTAAGCTCTTCTTCAAGTCTTGTCATTTCTATTTCTCAGTGTGTTTGGGTACCACTGTCTCCAACCTATACTACTACAATTTACATATTTATCTACTAGCTTCAGGATTATTTCCATGGCTAACATTTTCTTGTTTTTCCATCAAGAGTGCTTTAAGAAGGTACCTCACTTGAGAAGACTTAAGGTTTCAGATTAATGATCCTGGTGGCTATGTAGAAATTGGTCTTTGACTGGTATAGGAAGGAGAAAGTAAGCAAGTCCAATTTCCACATAGCAGCAAAAGTCATTTTTCTAATACCCACAACTCTGGTCACAGATTTTCCTTTTCAAAAAAATTCGGAATGAAAATGATAAGTGAAGCATGTGCTTCAACATATTCTTTCCTTCCCAGCTTTCTGTGAAGATTACTACATTCACACAGAAGGAGGAAACAGTTTCACTACTAGCACCCCGTGTGCAGTGTTGGGTAATTACGTCAAGGTGGGCATTTTCAGGGAGTCAGCAGAGGTCACTCATGCAGAGCACAGTGCTCAAGTCACCACAGGAAGAAACGTAACAACTCTTGGGTTTAGGTGTACTCATTAAAGTGTTATGCCCCAGCTGCTATTGGGGGACTCATGCCTAGAACCTGTAACCTTCCAGTCTTGCTGAAAGAGGACCAGCCCACTGAGCTGAACTTGTCCAAATGAGTGCAGCTGTCGGAAGACCTAGCACCACCATCCAGCCATGCTCTAAGAGAAGCTGGCACTCCACCAAGCTCTCTTCAGTTGAGGAGCTCAGTACTGAGCTGATTCCACCTAACAGAGAGGAGCTCAAAGCTCTCCTAGGTCACTTTCTCAAACATATATCTCAATGTAGAGAAACAAGTCTTTTTTTCTCGCTCTCATTGAGTTTATTGGTACATTTTAGGTATACAGTACAGTTACATTCATCATTGGGATCTTGTACCTTTACATGATGCATCTTGGTTCTCATTTTTTCCCCTTGTCCCTGTCCTCCCTTCACCCCCTCTTACCCTCCCCATTTACAAACACTTTATTTCCATTTTTTCATTTTCTCATATATTTTTCCCTTATTCCCTTTCCCCTACACTTATATCCCCTTCCCCCTACACTTCCCACTTTCTCTACACCTTTAGCCCCTTTCTTCCTATTTCACATTGTTAATTATCTCATTAGGATCTTATGTACTATTATAACTTTTCGCACCAGAGAAACTATTTGGTATTTACACATATGTGACTTATTTATTTCACTTAGGAGTATATCCTCAATATGTATCCATTTTCCTATGAATGAATCTAATTTCTCATTCTTTATGGCTGAGTAGTATTCCATTTTATAGAAAAACCACATCTTCTTTATCCAGTCTCCAAATGATAGGCAAATGGGCTGTTTCCAAGTTTTAGCTATTACAAACTGTGCCACTATAAACATAAGTGAGCATATATCAATGTGTTTAATTCATTTAATTCCTATAACCCTGGAAAGAGGATTATTCTGATTTGCTAGATATCATGTAGCTTCTAATGTCAGAAAACCATAAGGGAATACCTACACAGCATGAGGAAAAGAAAACATTTTTTTTCCAGCTTTAATTGAGTTTATTGGTACATTTTAGGGATACAGTACAGTTACATTCATTGTTAGGATCTTGTACCTCTACATGACAAGTCTTGGTTCTCATTTTTTCCCCTTGTCCCTGCCCTCCCTACACCCCCCTCCCCTCCCCATCTACAAACACTTTATTTCCATCTTTTCATTATCTCACATTTTTTTCCCCCTTATTACCCTTCCCCTACCCATGAGAGCTAACACTATTTAGGTCCTCACTAAGTATAGAACCCTGTCTTAGTGTTCTATTGTTTAATTGTCATAATGACTCCATGGTCTAACATTGTTTTTATTTTATTTTATCAATGACATAAGAGGTATATGATAAAGGTGGTGAGTTAAAAGCTGGAATTTAAACTAGGCAGTCTTAGTAAATAGGCTGTCTACTCCCAACTGGTTGCTGACATTTATCACTCTCCTCATTCAAAGAAGGCACACAGGGTACAGGAGTTGCCAACTCCAAGAAGAGAATTAACCTGGGCAGGTAGATCGGTGTCCTTCAGTGGCATTTTAATACCAAGGTAGAACTGAATATGAAATGTCTACTGTCCAATCTCAATCAAAGGATAATGGCATTTAAAATGTCATTGATTGAATCAAGGCTGCATATAAAAGGAACAAAACGACATAAAAGAAGACTCTTTAGTATCAAAAATACAAAAAAAAAAATCAAGCCTTGAGAAGAATGCAGGAATAAGGAAATAGATGTGGCCCCAATCTGAATTACCAATCTTAAAATACAGCTTTAGAAATTAGAGTGTAGAGTAAAAAAAAGGTATTGAATTGCAAATTAAGAGAAGAAATATGAGACATAGATAAGAGATAGATGAGACATGAGAAAGAAAGGTTTGAGTAGAAAATTATTTCCTGCACTGAAGGACCATGTGAAACTTTAGATTGGGAAGTCTCAATAATGCAGGCGCAAAAATTCTTAAAAAGAATACTTTTTTAAAAACTTCAAAGAAGTACTGTAGCTAAATGACAACTGTATTGTGCTAAAAGTTTTAAAAGAGAAGAAAACAATTATAAAGCAGTGGAGCAATAAAATATTTCGAACTCTGAAAAATAATTGATGCTGTATGTAAAATATGGGTTGTGAAGAGAATCAAACTAGAAATACATAGGAATATTAGTAATAATTCACTTCTAAAAATTCCAACATACCTCAGCATAAGAGGAGTATAAGTTTGCTAAATTTTCGTCTGAAGGGAAGTGAAGACTTGGTTATTAAATTCATAGTATTAAATAAAATAACCTCAAAGTATTAAGCCACCCATCTATCTCTCTGTACTGTTCCCTCTGCTTGAAATGCTCTCGCTGGAGTTCCCTCCCTTCTGCATGCCTCTGTCTACAGCTCTTCTCTCCACAGAGGCCTTTTCTGATTCCCTCACCTAAAATAATCTTTCTCGCCACCCTTGGAGATCTACTTTTATAGAGCACTGCTATGGTAAGCACGCATTTCCTTTCTTCACTGACAGCATCCTTAGAAACTCCCTGGGGGAAGGACAGTCTGTCCTGTTCACTGCCACATCCCAAGTGCCTAGAACAGTCCAGAAGAACAATATATAAAATGCCCCTACAAGTTAATATAAACAAATTCTACTCCAATCCCCTGAAATTAAAACGACCCTAGAAGGACCATCAAATGAATGTATAAAAATATGGTTACATGACCGGTAACCAAAGAAGTGAGCTCAATCAATGAAAAAATATTTCATAGGTAGATAAAGATTTTAAATATGGATAATGTATTCTACATTAACAAGATGGGAAGAGCACAAAATATAAGTATATGTGTACATGCGTATGTACTTAAAAAGACTTTGGGGTGGCTAGGCACTGAACTCAAGACAGGGCCTTTGCATTGAGCTACATCCCCGGCACTCTTTTTATTTTTTATTTTGCCGTATGGCCTCACGGTTGTTCAGGGTAGTCTTGAACTTGCCATCCTCCTGCTCCAGCTTGTCAGACTACTAGGATCACAGTGTGAGCCACACTGATCCAGCCCATAAACTGTATATATTTTTATGTTGATTTTTCATGGCTTACCCACATATCTTGATTCCCCCTGCAAAAAAAAAACTCCCAGTAAGAATTTTTCCTATAGAAATATGTTTACAATACCCCAAATATATAGATTTTAAATCTTTGTCATATTTTTATAAAGGTTATAAACTAGATTGATCCGATTTTGTACCCACAGATAAACTATGGGATAAAATAAGAAGCGCTAGTCAAAGTTCTTCTGTGGTACATAGAAAAATGCGAACTTGCCTCAGTAACCATTTGGAAAGTAGAAATCCATGGTAATTTGTTTCCTATTTTTGATATTTCTGTAATAGTGGAAGTGTTACAATAATATCTAACATTCTTCAATCAGAAGGATATGAGACTTCATCAGGACTTTTAAAAGAATTCGTGAACCAGCTCTTTCAGCTGCTCAGAGGGTCTGTTAGTCTTTTGATATGTTTTTTAACACACTACTGAGTTCTGTGTGTTGGTATCTCTGTCAGTGTGTTTCATCTATGAAAGAAGTGAGATTATGCTCCGGATCTTCTTTCTTCCTTTTTTTTCTCATGAGGCATTAGTCCAGTTTGAGTGAACACAGCCACATTTGCCTCCTGAAATGAGCCCCTCTCTAATCATACCCCGTGCTGTGCTCCACGTATGATGCAATTGCTCAACACTTTTCATACAAAGTGCCATCTTTTTCAGACTTCTCTGCCTGTGTTCGCCATCTCCTCTCTGCGTGGCAGGCCCTTTGCTGTCGTCTTTCCCTCGACAACTTTAAATTATTTTTTGATACACAGGTTAAGTGTCCCGTCTTGTATGAATCCTCCTTTACCTCCCCCCAGGGGCTTCTTTTCCGCTGATGTAACTCACTTCACAATGTTGTCACCCAGTAGCATTTATCACCTTCTATTGTAATTATTTTTCTGCGTGTTCATCTCCCTGATCTGACTACAGACTATTTTCCCTTCATCTTTACATGTCTAGCCTCTCTGGTACAGTGTCTGCTCTATTATATTTTCTCAATCTCAATAGATATCACGAATTCTGCAAAGATATCTGGGACCACCTGAGAGTTTATGAGTTAAAAGTAAAAGTTTGCCGTGTACTTGTGTTTCCCTTTGAATGATTATTTAATTTTCCAGGCTGATAAGGTTAGCAGTTACTGTATTACAACAAGGAGTGAGATGGGGTTTAATGTCATCTCTTCTCTGCCCGCCTCAACCTTTGACCCAGAGAGTTTGTGCTGTCCCTGATGAGATATAATCAGACACCTTCATCCTTCAGCTCTTTCTTGTTACATTCCGTCTTGCTGTTCCTAAATGTTTATTCTTCTGGGTGTCCTTTTCCCCAAGCAAGTACTCTTCAGGACTCTTTGTTCCTAGGTTTTGTCTCACTGTAGAAGTTTCCAAATTGTGCCTCAAAAGCAAGCACTACTTAGATTTCAACCACAAACTAATGAATAGACAAGTTAAGATGAGTGTTATAAATTGTACTAAAGAATATGGAATTTGAGGAAAGTCCTTGTTCTTCTTACTGAATGTTTTAGTTTCTTTTTTTTTTGTACCGGGGATTGAACTCGGGACCTTGCACATATGAGGCAAGCAGCCACACCACTGAGCTAAATCTCTTGCCCTTATTTTAGTTTCTTAACACAGTCATGGTTTTCTCCTGATTGTCTTTTTTGGCTTCTGTATATACTATACTACATAATCCTATTATTTCTTGTTCTTGTCTTTTATCTTTCTACATTTCAAACTGTGAAGCAGGAGTCCTACCCCATAGCTGACCTGAAATTTAAATGTATCTGGGATCTTCAGAAATGCCTTTGTTGATCATGTGTTTCCCAAATAAGAATGTGGTGTAATTTTGTTATTTATCTCAAGAAAGTTGTAAAGGTTGTAAAGGAAAACATGATGTCGGATTGAATATTTTGGCCCACACAAATCCTCAGGATTAACCTGTAATCCTGTGGAGAGAAAGGTCCTTGACAAAAGAAAATGATTCCATATGAATCTCCTTGAAATAGGAGGGCAAGGAGAGCCGTGCTTTGCACCTGGCATCCTGTACTGAACTGCTGGCATGGACAGCGAGGGCCTAGGCATTTTGAGCACCTCCTCGACTCTGCAGGAGTGTGGGGCATCTGGAGTGCCAACAGCTGGCTCCCTTGGCACAGATATTGACTCCAAACTCCCCCCACCCCAAATCTAGCAGTTCACTTTATATTTCTCTCTTTTAAAAACCATCCATGCTTTTATTGTTTCTTTTTTGATTTTATTAGTACATGTTTTTGGTACATAAGACTTTCATTCCTTCTGTGGCATCGGGGTCCGTACCTGTCACATCTCAGTTCCTCCTTTGCATTCTCCCCTCTCTGCCCCTCCCTCCATCCCTTGCTTCCCTTCCCTTCAGAGAAAGATCTATCTCCCTACTTTCTACTGTCTGTCTTTTATTTTACTCTTTATTTATACTTTAGGCTTCTCATATAAAAGAAACCAGGAGATATTTAAGCTTGTGTGTCTGATTTATTTCACTGAACATTGTGGTCTCAAGGTGCATCTGTTATCCTACAAAGGACTCAAGTTTATCTTTCTTTATGGCACAGTAGCATTCCACTATGTGTAAATACCACATTTTCTGTTTCCATTCATCTGTTGGTGGACATATAGGCAGCTTCCAAGAATTTAGCTATTATAAATTGTGCTGCTATAAACATGGGCATACATATATCACTGTAATATGCTGCATTTGAATCTTTCTGCAAGATACATAGAAGAGGAATAGCTGGGTCAAATGGAAGACTGAACCTAGACTCGTATCTCTCACCATGTACTAAACTAAAATCAAAATGGATCAAAAACTAAATGTTAAAACAGAAACACTTAAGCTGTGGGAAGATCAAATGGACAAAAGTTTTGAAGTTATAGATGTATGCAAGGACTTTCTAAACAAAATTCTGGTTGCACAGGAAAGAACCAAGAATCAATGAATGGAACTATACAGTGTTTATTTCCTAAAATATTTTTAATGAAAAAAAATACACCTAGCATTGACATTCTAGAACACAAAGTGGTTTCTCAAGAAAATAAAACTAGACCTACCACATGATTTAGCAATCCCCATTCTGGGCATATATCCAAGGGGAATAGAATCAAAGCTGTCTCTGAAGAGACAGCTGCATTTCCATGTTCATTGCAGCATTGTGCACAATAGCCAAGAAGCAACATAAAAGTCCACAGATAAATAAAATGGATTAGGAAAACATATACAATGAAATATTATTTAGCCTTAAAAAAGAAAGAAATTGTGCCATTTGCAACGACACTGTTAAACTTGGAGGACATTGTGCTAAATGAACTAGACACAGAAAGACAAGTACTGTGTAGTCTTATATGTGGACTCCTAAAAAGAAGTTAAGCTCTGTAGCAGAGAATAGGACAGTAGTTGCCAGGAGCTGCCTGGTGAAGGGAGAAGAGGGACACTGGTCAGAGCATGAACCTTCAGTAATAAGATGAGCATGTGCTAGGGACATAATGGACAGCATGGTGGCTGTACGTAATAATACCATATACGTGAAATTTACTGAACACGTAAATGTCAAGCATTTTTATCAAGAAATAACTGCTATATAAAGTGATGCATGTGATAATGACCTTGATTGTGGTAATCATTTAATTATATGCATGTAAGTAAACACATTGAATTGGACACTCAAAAATATATAATTTTATGTGTCAATTACATGCTTCAATACAGCTTGAAAAATTATGCCTTCTCGTTATGAAATAACAGGAAATATAAAAAAGAAAATAGTGGTTTCTCACAATTCCATGGCACAAATATAACTATGATGTATGTAATTTTTTTATTTTATATAGATTTTTGTCTTTCATTGAAAAACACAGAATTTCTTTTTCAAGCTTTTATGATGTCTATCTTTTTCTATAAAACTCTCCTTCAGTGTCTCCTCACTTCTACCACAGCTAGAGTCACAATAGCTGTCTTTGTTCCTCATTTATTCTCAGTTCATTTTTCTATCAGCAAAATGTGCACTAGCTGGGCATGGTGGTGCACGTCTATAATCCCTGAATTCGGAAGACTGAGGTAGGAGGACCATTACAAGTTCAAGGCCAGCCTGAACTACAGAATTAGACCCAGTCTCAAAATACTAAAACAACAAACAAACAAACAAACAAACCCAAAACAAACCCAAAACATGCATTAGTACTGGCTGTAATCCCAGTCTTCTGGGAGATAGAGGCAGGAAGACCTTAAAGTTTGAGCCCAGCCCAGGGAATTTAGTTACTTATAAAACTATCTCAAACTAAAAAGATAAAAAATGGTATAATATATTTATGTATAGGTCTTCCTCTGACAGATTGGAAGCATTTTTGATACAAGTAACCTTGTCCATGAATGATACATTTTAGAACTGTACTAAGTTGATCAAATGAATACATGAATAAATAATCATAATTATTTTAGCCACAGGATATCTCTTTGCAGATACTATATTAATAGCTTAATATTCTGTTATTTGGATGCAATATAAATAATTTATTACTCCATTTTGGGGCTATTCATCTTACATTATTACTATAAATAATAGCAACAGAATATCATTTTGTGTTTAAATTGACATCTTTCCACATTTTTCTGACTGTATGATGAAAGAATTATTGGATTAGAAGGCAAAGATATTATTCACGACAGAATTGTCTTCCAAAAAGTCTATATCAGTTTGTGTTCCCAAGAACAAGCTTTGGTTTTACCTCATTTGCCCTAAAACTGAGTTTCAGTGTATGGCTGTACCACCCGGAACGTGCCTGATCTCATCTAAAACCGAGTTTTATATATTTAAATATACATGCAAGACTTTCTCACACAAATATACATTAATTTATTTTAAAACAATTTTATATATGATATTTTAATTACACACACATAGACGAAAACACAAATTATCGTGTCATTTTAAATTTCATTTTAACTGCAGTTTTAAGCCACCAAAACTTACAAATTAATTTTTGTCTTCAAAATATGCACTTTGAAGGTGGCAGGATCAAGTGAAATGAAAATAGCCTGTATATGTTGCAGTATGTGTAACTCCTACTATGAAGACTATTCCTGGGTTTCTGATATTTGCAAAGATCAACAATCTAAGTAACACTGTGAACAAAGGCCAATATACAATTAAGTTATATATAAGTAATATGTAAGTAACCCAGCCAACAAGATACTTGCTTCTCCCTGATTTTCTCTAGGATATACCAGCCTTTTACTTCTACTGTAGGTTGAGCCTATTTTGGTCATATTATTTTTTCAGATTTGGCTTTCTAGGGTACTGTGATTCGACGGCTCCTTTGAGTTTCTGAAGCAATTTCCCCCCCTGCCATAGAGAATATTGACTCTTTTTTTTTTTTCCTTACTGTTTGCTTATCACACGAGAAGTGAGGAATTTGGAAGAGCAAGGGTTCCATTTCATTTTAGTTAGTGAAAATGAAACCGTTTTGACAAAACATTGGGCATTAGTCTTTTTCTTAAAAGCTGCAGATTGTCATTAACTGACAAAATACTCTGCTGCCAAGATCTTGCAAGCATTGTATTTGTTGTCTGATGCCAAACATCCTCTTTAAATGCTAATGAACAAAGTATGGCGTGCATTCTGTTCTTGATAGATTATGCCTATACCTTCTGTGGTCAACAGAAGGGGAATTCCCAGCCCATATGATTTCCATTCTGGCACACTTATCTCCTTAGTACTCACAAGCCAGTTAGCATCTAGACCTATTACTCAATCTTACTCCTCCACAGTTTAGCCACATCCTGAAGAGCTGAAGAAACAACGATGCAAGGCAACTTCTTCTGGCGATCTCCCTACTTGCCTTTCTCCCACCGAGACGAATACAGTAAACATTCAACTCACATCTAGACTTCCTTTGGCTGAATTGAAGTAGCCACATTACAGAAAGCCTGGAAGCCTTGATGGCCAACTTGTTTGGCCTTTCCTCCACAGGCAATTGGGAGTCATCACAGAACCTGAGACAATGTGGTAATGTGATTTGGGGAAAGATTTGGGGGAGGGATGATAGTGTAAAAAGTATGACAAGCATACATGAGTAGGCTTTGTAATAGCGAAGGCCTGAGCTATGATAGCATGATTTTGATACAGTAATTAGGAAATGGTTTGGGGAAGATGCTTTCAGGTGGAGTAGACCACTGCCTTTAGGTCTAACGTATTTTGAGTTTGAATCAATGCTTCCTCACATATGTCTGTGTTGAATTATAATTAAACCTTTTAAATCTCTCTTTTGCTCCAGTATATCACCCATTGAATGGTTGTTATGATAGGATCTTAAATTGAAAATAGTTATAAAAGTCTTATGAGCTAAGAGACTAAGCCCTGTGACACCATACCTGGCACATGCTATGTGTCCAAATGTGTAGGAATCATCTGTTGCTGGGTAACAAAGTGCTACAAACCTAGCAGTTCACAACCACATGTTTTTTAATCTCATAGGTGTTCCACATGGAAAGGACTTCAGATGCACAGATGGACAGGGCTTCAGCTCAAACTCTTTCACAGGAGGCATAGTTGTTAGCTATGCTGTAATACTTTCTTGAGCTCAGTACTCTTCCAAACTTACTGGGTTGTTAGCAGACTTCAGTGTCTTACATTGTAAGACTGAATGCCTCATTTTCTACAGTGGCAATCAGTGGGTCACTCAGCTATTAATGGCCACCCAGAGTTCCCCGCCAAGTGGCATCTCTCAGGTCCTCTCACAGCATGGCAGTTCACTTCTTCAAGGCCAGTCTAAGACAGAGTCCTATGTAACACGGAGTCATCAAAGAGTGACCCTTCTGTCACCTTTAGCATTAATTTGGGCTTTAATCACAGGTTCTGAAATTCCATATTTAAGAGAAGGCAATATACAAGGGTCTGGGCCACTGGGATCTTATTAGCATGCTACCTACCAAATTTTGTGTGTGTGTGTGTGTGTGTGTGTGTGAGTGTGTGATTTTTCAGAAGGCACAAGGTCTCAGCACATAAGGAGGCTCCATGTCTTTATGTGCTGCCTTTGCCTCTTTCTTGGTGCTAGATTTACCCTCTCAGGCTTCTCTGTGAAACTTGGGAATTTCCAGCTTGAAGATTTCACAATCTGAACCTTCTCTGCAAGGGAAAAGACTGTTGCCATTGCCTGTTATCTCTAGAAGACTAAGGTTTGAAAGGACACTGAGTGATTTGTGGTAGATAATGAATGCTTAGAGACCAGTAACTTAGGCCTGGTCAATGGAGCTTCATGATTGACTTAACCAAGTTAGCAAGCTCACTTGCTCACTAGGGTATGGAAGGAAATGTGTTGATTCCCAGAAAGCACTGGGTCTGGAAAAAGAGGTAAGCAAGTGGAAGCATGGTAGAGTGATTTTTTTCCCAATAAAAACTATAAATATTTTAAAACATAGTTGAAAAAACTACACAGAAAATGCTCATGTATCTACATTCTATCATTATTAACATGTTGCTGTTTTACAGAATATTTATCAATCCATTTTGATTTTGATCCATCTCAGATATGTTGCAGACAACAGTATCAACCTTCTAAACACCACAGCATGGCTATTATTATTCTAGTAGATTGAGTTGAAATTAAAGGTCAAAGCATAAGCAGTATATTAGATAAGCTTAAAAGGACAAACTTCCCCTGACAATTATTTCTCATAAAATTGGTTATTTTCCTAAATCTAACTGACAAGAGGTAATATCAATCTTTATGAAAATGGAGCATTTGTCTGAATACATCTATTACATTCAAATAACATTAGGAATAAAAAGAGAAATAATATAGTACACCTTCACTATTTATTGAAGTGAAATGATCATACAGCCCACTTACTTGTCTGTGAGAACCCTTAAAATCATGTACCTCTTCCTAACATCTATTATCCAGTTGGTTGCCGGCTTCTTTTCCTTCTTCTACACCCTCCTCTCCCACCTCCTCAGATGTTTTTCTGATTTCCAACTCTGACTCTCCAACTCTCACTTGCTCTGGAAGAAAACAATAACTTCACAAATTATTCCTGTGACTTGAGTAGATTCTTTTAGTAAACTAATGCTTATAATTCTAATATAGTTATTATTCTAAATACTGCTCTGATTTCCTCATTTCCTAAAACTTGATACATTTTTTCCGTGAAGGAGAAAGTCCAAAATCTTAGTATGGTAGGCAAAGTCCAGTAAAGACAAAGACCAGGTATTCAGCATATGTCTTTGTCACGATCCTAAATAACTGTAGAGAATATTTACATCAATCACAATCTGGGTCTTGTCAACTGGGTGCCTTAGATATCTGTTGATCTTGATTACTTGAAATTATGAAATGCCCTGAGTTGAGCCTGAGGTGATTGGCTCAGGTTGATATTACTACACATCTTGGAGTACCATTTTGGAATAATATTCATTGAATAAATTATGTTATGCCACTTTATTGGAGTTTATTTGTTATAGCATTTAACATATAGGTGGTACATGGTACAATGCTGAAAAATCAATGTAACTATTCTGCCTGCAATATTTTTTTAAATGTGAACAGTGGGACTGATCTGTACTCATTGATCCAACGCAATGACAATTATTTGATAAATGACATTAGGAAATTTATCCTTCTTGGAATTGTATCTTCCTCTCCACAAATATATGAAAAACACAAACTCTTATAAAGGACTACACATAAGTAGAGATATATATTTTTTTCTGTACTTATTCACCAGAATTTCCTAATTGAGATAATGTCTATTAAACTGTCAGTATTTAATAGGTGTACATTTTGTTTATTTACAAATATATATGTTAACTTCTAACCAAGTAATGGGCCAGCTTCCTGGATTTAGAGTGGAAGTTCTGCATTTTGCATAGGGTGAAAACCTGAAATAACATAGACCTAGTAACACATTGCTTTTTACTGTCACAAGTCAAATGTTGTCATTTTCACTGTTTTTGGTTTTTATGAGCATTACATTTAAAGACTCATTTTTAAACTAAATGAACCAAATCCCCTAGATGGTCAAGATTATTTACAAGGTACTATGTGTAATTCCTAGAGTATTTGAATAGAAATTTTGTTCATTTGTAATGTCATTTAGATACTGGAAATAAACTATTTGGATACAATAGAAAAATATTTATATGCCTCCAGAGTCTGTCATTATAAGAGCTTTTCTGTGATTCTAATTACTGATCTTTCTTAATATACTTTACATGAAATTCGATTTTCATAATTTCAACATAAAAACAGCATTTTATTAGTGAAATTGAAATGCATTGTATGTTCACAAATGTTAGGAAAAAACTTATAAAATGCATGCATAATTTTAAAAAATCAATTGGTATGGATTTCTCTGACAATCAAAGGTGTAGTATGAATACCTTATTGTCTGAATTTGAAGACATTACAACCACTGCTACCAAGGACACACTGCACTGTCATGAAAACCTTAGCTTTGCAACTGTGGAATTCCTGAACTTGGCAAGTGTTTTATTCCTCTTCCGTTTTTATGTAAAAACTGAGTATATCAAACCTACTGGATAGGGCTATTTGATGAAAATCTCCCTAGTGCTTCAACCTCTCCTACGGTGTGAGCACACAAAAGGACCTTCTCATGCTTCCTGTGAAGAATTAAAGGTGGGAGTCATTTGTCTTTTTGCAAAGACAAATCATTGCACGTATCTTAGGGCAAAATATATGTAAGTTTAGAATTTGGAGCATATGGCGTTTGTTCCCAACAACTGTGGTAGTGTGGAGAAGCCAAAGGGACAGAAGCATGGTTTCTGGACCTGCATCTTTATAAATCAGATTTGTGACTTTAATAAAATGAATGTGTTTCATAGGATCTCAGCCCTTTCACCTCTAAAATGATAAAGTGAAAGGGTTAAGAAGGAGGCTCCTCTTTCAGCACTTAGAATTGTATCTTTTCTCCCCTCTTCTTCTTCCTTCTCCTCCAGCTTCTTCTCGTACACCACTCTGCCTTCATCCTCTTTCTCCTCATCCTTTCTCTTCTTTTCTTTTCGCCTTTTCTTAGAAAAAAATTTCTGGAAGATCTATGTAAATGAAAGCTTTGAGGTTTTTTTTTTAGAGAATTATAGCAGCTCATCTCTTCTTCTCTGACTTTTCCTTCAATCGGTTCTTTACTCCAATATGAATTAAGTAGTAAATGAAACATTTGAACTTACAAATCTACCCTTCTGCTTGCTCTTTAGTTTTATTCTGCACTTCTCAAAGTCATGAAAGAATTGCTTTCCAAAATGATCACATTGCTTTTTAACCATGATCACAACAAGGCTGATTTTTTGAGAAAATGGTAAAAATTCTATCTTTAATCACTTTCTGTCTCTAGAGCTGTTTCCTACAGTGGACTTGTTAATGTGGACCAAGTATAAACTTAAAGACAGAGTCTCCTGTGCAGGCCTCTATCTGTATATTGAGCGAAGCCAAGTATTGGATGGTAATAAGTGCATTTATAAGCATTATTCCTATAGTGAAAAAAAGGTTAATTTGAAAGTCATTCCTCCATTCAAGAAGAACAATTTTCTCTAGTCTTCTGACTATTTATAGAAAGACCTTTACATGTGCAAACTAATTAATAAATGGGATCAATTTCAAGGTATTTTTTCTGGTTCATCACCACTTAATCATTCAATTTAAAAAACATTTTAAAGGCCAAGTCTAAAATAGATTTGCACCCACGCCCCCAGTGTGAATTTTTCATTCTTTACAACATGAGTAGGTACTGTATAATGACCTTTTCTCTGTTTGGAATAGGGATTAGAATAATACATTTGACCCTTAACAGTCACCTGGGAGAGATGTTAGTCTCCATGTTCAATAAACTGATATATGTCTCAAGTGTCCCAAGGTTAAGGCCACGACTTTAAACTATTTAACACAGAGTATCATACTGATTCATTTAGACTCTTAGGCTTTAAAAAAATTATTGAATTATATATACTTTGTCAGAAGAATTTCTTTTCTTCAAACAATTAAAGCAAATATTTTACATTGCAAATAAAGCAAGTTAACCTAGATGCATTCTGCATTATAATAAAATTTATAGCTGCATAAATAGCAGTGTAAACTTACAGAAAGACTAGTAATTATAGTGCCATTGATGGTCTTTGTTGCTTTAATTCTGAAGCAGCCAGAATGATTAAACTGAATCTTAATCGACTTCTCCATTAAAAATGCTGGCAGAGGAGCTCCTTTAACCTTTCCCATTGATTGAACACAACAATCACCATTCAATTATAATGCAAAAGGACATTTGTTATAATGTAGAAAAGATGCATGAGCCATTTCCTTTTACTCAAGACAATCAATGGGATGACTCCTACTTCTGCAAAGGTGAGAATGTTCTACCTGAGAACCTGCTAAAGTAAAACACCAAACAGAAACCTCCCCTTTGTACAGAGAAGGAGGAGCATACTGAAAAAGTGAATCTGGAGCAGATTCTTAAGAAGAAATTCATTTTCTATTGCTATTTACAATAGCCACATCTATCCATGATATATTGTCTTTCTTCCTAGCATTTCAGAGTACTTAGATTACCATGATCAAAGGCTTAATGTGTGGTTACTGGGTCTTTTACCTATGCTCTCAGTTCCTCCTTAATAATACAAATCAAGGCAAATCCCGGTCTTTGGACTGAATTTTAGACTTGGGAGGAACCTTCAAGATTAACTGATTTCTCTAAGGTCAGACAGCTAATTGTAGCCCAGAGTAGGATCCAGGCTAATCAATTCCCCATTCAATATTTGTTTTATTTGTCACCTCTAAAGTATATTTCATTTTTTAGTTACACTTTTATTTTAACCTGGCTGTATACTTGCACAACGTGTCACATTCTTACATTATTTATCTAACTGCAAGTATGGTTATGTTGCTCCATATACACAGTGGTGGTAGATGAAAGATTACCATAGATTCTTTGCTATTTTCCCCATTGAAAGGTGAAGTATATGACACACTTATTGAAATGGGTAACTCAGTGACTTGAGCATTAAAATATGGTAGAAACAAAGTGGGTGTGGCAGAACACACCTAAAATTTCAGCACTCTAGGAGGCTGAGACAGGAGGATCTTGAGTTCATTTGAGCCTTGTCTCAAAATAAAAAAATATAAAGTCTTGGTCCTGTACCTCAGTTTGAAGTGAATTCCTAGTACCAGAAGAAAAAAACAAAAAACAAAAACAAAGGAGAAGTAACTTTGTGGGGCTTAAGATGCTTATTAAATCATAATAAGCTCTATAATCTTTGCTCCTGGCTCTTGGGACATGTGCTTTCAAATGCCTGTTCTCCACCGTGTTCTAAGGAGAATGAACCCAGGCACAAGAGAAGCCCGATGCAAATAGATGTCCAAGTGAAAAAGGCATCTTGAACAGAAGACTTGATGTGGAGAAGAGCGAAAGAAAGTAAGTGATGTCCTCAATGAAGGCTCTGGACACAGGTTGTGGTCAAACCGTGACAACTTACCAAGAGGGCCTCAACTTTCCCCTCAGCTTGACTAAATTGGAGCAGATTTCTTACTAATTTTCCTTTTCTTTAAGCACTTACTTTAGGCACTTACTTTTACAGCTGAAATTCCTTGCCTGCCCCTTAGAGATGTAAATTTTACTGGCCATTTTTTTTAATAGTTGAATGTCCCCCCACACCTCATCCCACCCCTACCAGGTTGATCTGAAGATCTTGTGGTTGCAAGGAATTGAATGTTTTTCTTGAGGACCTAGGGTCCAATGCTTTGAAATGTAATCGTGAATACAGGTAGCATTCCTATCTCCTAGAAGCCTTGTCGGAGGATAGGAGCTTAATTCAGACAGCACAGATGGCTGAGCCACCCCTCTAAGGTCCTCCAGTACCTTTCTGCTAGCTCACATCAGCCCTTAAAATCTCTCCCACCTTCTATTTGGGTAGAGTTGATTTCAATCTCTCACCACTAGTAGAATAATCTGGACTAAAGTCTTCTTTGTTTAACTTTGTTTCACACAGTTTTTCTTGGACACGGCCTCTTATTCATTCCTTCCTATCTGATACCCTAGTGTTGCAGGAAAATATGAAATATGGAATATATTTCCCAATCTGGTGACTGTATGATATGCCATGTTCTTGTTCTCTAGAAATTGAAGAATGGGTCCTAGGAATGAAGGAGGTTAAAAGTAGGAAAGAATTTATTGATAGGAAAGCTCCTGAGGGGCAGCAGGAGTCCCAAGTGGGGAGCCCAAGGACCCCACTTTACAGAGAAGTTTTATAGGGTGAAACCCAAGTGGGTACAACATGGGCCACAGCCATGAACATCCAATAAGGTTAAAGTACAGTCACTTAGGTAATGGTGGTCCAATTGGGAAGCAAGTCATGTAGCAAGCGTGGATGGAAAGAACAAAGGTTCTCCTTGGAGGTGGTGCATCCAGAGGTCTCTGGTCACACCCAGGGTGGTCAATGCCTATCTGTGCTTCACTGAGCCCAGTTCTTTGAAGAAGTTTGTGGGTCTGGTCATCTTGTCTCCATCCTGAGGCCTGGTTTTCAGCCGACGTGCAGCTGTGGTGTGTTTCACCTTTGTTTTGGCCCTCTGGAGGACTTAGCCCTATCTGACTGCCTATAATATTTCTACCTAGCTCATCTATCTATAACACTAGTTATCAAGGGGCAGGATTAAATCATTGCTTGTGGTGCCCTCCCTACCTCCTTGCCCATGAGCTGTGTACACACACCCAACATGGCTCTCCACAGAAATGTATCCTGAGGTCTCTTAAATGGGCAGTTCCATAAAACTTCAAAGCAGTCCAATTGCCCATCAACTGGAGACTGGATAAAGATATGTTTTTTCTATAACATGGAGTACTACTCAGCCATAAAGAATGAGAAACTAGAGTCATTTATAGAAAAATGGATGCATATTGAGTTCATGCTCTTTTAAGTGAAATAAATAGGACACACGTGTAAATACCAAATAGTTTATCTTGTGTGAGAAACTGAAAGTGTAAATAAAGTTCAAATTATATAACTGATAATGTGATTTAGGAAGAAAAGGGCTAAAGGAGTAGAGGAAGTGGGAAGAGTAAGAGAAAGGAAAAAAGGGAAAAGAAAAATTATGAGAGGGAATAAAATTGAAACAAATCTTTGTAAATAGGGAAGGGTGGAGGGAGTGAAGGGAGGGCAGGGGTATGGGGAAAAAATAAGAACCAAGATACATCATGTAAAGGTAGAGGATCCCAATGATGAATGTAACAGTACTGTATACATAAAAGTACCAATAAACTCAATCAAGAATAAATAAATGCTTAGCACCATTAACTTCATTGTAAGGAGAGGGGTCTCTGATGATCCATAATTTTGAATATATATGCCTAAAGTATCTCTTCTTAGGATAATTTTGTGAATTCTGCTTCATATTAAAAATTATAACATTTCATATATAAACCTCCACAGTGTGGCTTTTATTGATTTATTTTCATGTTCTATATACTCCTATTATATCTTATTAATAATTTTCCAGGTGATGTCATATTTTCTGAAAATATACCTATGCTCCACTTACCTTTTTTGGTAGAGCAGGCATCACAAAAGGGGTATCCAAAATGCCATTGTCACAGTTTAATGTTAATATGAGCGTTGGTAGAAGGGCTAGCTCAGCTCGTGAACACAGGATGACAGTGACAGACTTCAGCAAACTCAGTGGATTTGGAACCACTCAAGGAGGCCTTGGGCACATGAACTTCAAGGAAGTTCCTTCTGCTGAGTGGGAGGTGACCTGATAAATTATCTTCTGTGGGCAGAAAGATTTGCCCCCAAGCTTAGGAAACAGAGCAAGCTCTGTCTCGTGCAACAGGATTTGATTGTATCACTGGTAAAACAGAAAATTCTGATGGGTGATGGCCCAAAGAATTAAATCACTTCCAAAGTCAACCTATTTGCATGACTTTCCACTGAGGATTACTATGAAGGCACAGAGAGGTTGTTAGTGACAGGGTCATGCCTTTGTCTCCCCCTTTTTCTCAGTTTTATATTATATCCTAGAACTCACATGTGCAGGTTGTGAGTGACCCACCTTTCTTGACATTAATGGAATGAGAGGTAAAGGACATGAGATTTAGATCAGGCTTACTTTTTTATTTATCAAGTAGAAAGTTTGCTTAAAAAATATATTGGGATTTCTTTGTCTGGGGAGTTTTACCTAATTTAACTCTGTTGAAGGCCTTTAAATGACTCCAAGAACAGTTATGAAATAACTTGCCACAGACATAGAAAAATACATCTCAGCCAAGAAAAAGATAAAATGTTCCCTGGATTCTACCCGGTCCCTTGGAGCCTCAGACTCTGATCCTTAGTACTTACTGACAATTTTAACAAGTTCTTAACACTTTATATCTCAAATGAACTTTCAAAATGTATTTTATTTGAATTTCGTTTGGTTTGATTAATCTTACGTTTTCCCTGAATGCAAACTTCCTTATAAGGTTAGTTCAAATTTCTTGATGTGTTTTTTTCTATTTGGACTCTGAAGTCCAGGATATAAGAAGGTATTGACGAATTTCACGAATGTAACATTCATGTGTTAAACTTGTACATTATGTCAAAAGGTTTAGGTCTATGAATAGCATTAAATTACCAGTGAAAAGGAGGAGGATTAAAAAAAGAGATACCTTACGTGGAGAAGAAAATAAAAGAAGATCCTGTCCTAGAGACAGGAAGGCTTCTTAGGAAACGTGACTTAAGAGTGAGTAGGCAGGCGATCTATGAGAAGGAAGTGTAGGAGTTGGATAAGTGAGTTGCTGGTTTGGGCAGGGGGTTGAAGTGTCTCTGGGGCAATGAGACACAGAAAGCCAGTAAAGCCCGATCTTGTAAAATGAATTTAAAAGGTTTATGTATTTTTCTATTCTACAGAAAGAGTTTCACATATGAATTAATATTCTCTTAGAAAATACAAGTAATTCTGCTTAAGATTATCTGAATTGAAAATTTTTACCACATAAAGGAAGGTAAGTGGCCAGATGTGTCTCAGCAGGATTTATTGAGGGAAACTCAGGGAAGCAGAAGTTGCAGAGTTAGGGCCCCACTGCTCATGTTCTAGGTCAGCAACAGAATGAAGCCGTCGGAATTAACCATGGCAATGCAATTCTTTCCCTGCCTTCATCTGATGCCTGGATGTGGGATAAGCAAGTAAGGGTCTCCCTGGCTGCAGAGATTAGCAAGGTATCAAAAGGAATCACATCTTTGTATTCTAAGCATCAAACATCTGGCTTGATAGGAATGAAGGACTGGATTTGGAAAGTTGGAATTGCCTCAACTACTATGGGCCCAAGTATTTCAAAGCCAATTCTCATAAAATCAAATCCTGAGCCATTAATATTGATTTAGAAAGAGTCCTAAGATAAAAAATTCTGGACTGTGTTAAAAAGGGATTTTACTTCTGAATTTTACAAGCTATGGTATGCTGCTGTACAAACCAACTTTTAAAGAACAAAGTGCTGCATGATAGGAGAGTTGCCCAAATTTCTTTTGATGTTTATCTAGCACTACCATTTTTTGTGACAATCTAAAGGAATTAGTGGAATTAGTAGATCACAGAATGCACTTTATATCTAGCAGATCTTCACAGATTTATGTTTGCATTTAAGATTATACTAAAATCCTCATTCAACTTTTTCTGATATTTCCTTTATGATTTTTATTTTCTCTTTGTAAATGTTTTCCTGGTTTAAGTAGTGGTTCGTGTTTTTCCTTCTATTCTTGGTGAATTATTTTTAGATGACTTCTAAATATGAATTTTAATTTTTTTGGTTGTTTTTTGAGACAGGGTCTCACTATGTAGTTGAGACTGACCAGGAACTCACTATGTAGCCCAGGCTGATCTCAAACTCACAGCGATCCTCCTGCCTCAGTCTCTCGAGTGCTGGGATTACAGGCCTGCGCCACCACTCCCGGCTATGAATTTTAATTTTTTAATCTGAGAAAATTCTTTTCTTGTTCTTTTTATAGCACATTTTATATTGCATCATTATAAATTAAGAGTGGTAAAGAGATGCCTCCACTTTCCACCAATATAATTCACCACGGATTCATCCACAGTGTCACAGGTATCAGTAAGTCACTGTTTGTATTGTTAAGCAGTCGTCCATGATACGGATGTACTACAGTTTGTTCAAATATTCACTCATGAAGGGCACATGACTTGTTTCTTGTGATTAGCTGTTGTGCATAAAGCTGCTACATACCTGTATATACAGGACTTTCAGGAAAGTAAGTCTTGATTTCTTTGGGATAAATGTCCAGGCGTGTAATGCAGGACTGTACAGTATTTGGCTTTAAAACAAACAAACCAACCCTGAACTCTGTTCCAGAGGGGAAGTACCATTTCACATACCACCAACAAGGAGTAAGTGACATCCACACTATGTACAACCTTGCTAGCTCTTGCTGGTGCTACTAGTTTGTATTTTAGCCTTTCTCATGGGTGTGTGGTAAAGTTTCATTATAGCTTTAATTCGCATTACCTTAATGGCTCATGACTTTGGGTATATTTTGAGGTTCTTATCACGTGTATATGTTTGACAGGAAAAGGTGGATTTTTTTATATATATTTTTCCCACCTTTTAAATGGGTTGGTGGTTTTTGGTTTTGTGTTGTACTATACTGCATTTGAGAGTCTGTATCTGAAATGTTAGTCCATTTTTGCAAATGTAATTTGTCAGTATTTCCTTCCACACTGTAACTAATCTTTTAATTCTCTTAGAGTATTTTATAGATCAAATATTTTCAATTTTGTAAGTCAAATGTGTTAGTTTTTCCTGATCTGGATTATGGTTTTGATGTTAAATATAAAAATCCATTTTCTAGATTTAAATTCCAAATATTTTTCTCATTTTCTTATCTTGTTTGTTTGTTTGTTTGCTTTTGGTACCAGGGATCGATTGGGCCCTTGGGCTTGCGAGGCAGGCAGCAGAACCACTGAGCCAAATCCCCAGGCCCTTTTCCTCATTTTTCCTAAAAATGTTACCTTCATATTTTTAAATATAAAAATCCATTTTCTAGATTTAAATTCCAAATATTTTTCTCATTTTCTTATCTTGTTTGTTTGTTTGTTTGCTTTTGGTACCAGGGATCGATTGGGCCCTTGGGCTTGCGAGGCAGGCAGCAGAACCACTGAGCCAAATCCCCAGGCCCTTTTTCCTCATTTTTCCTAAAAATGTTAGACCTTCATATTTCACATTTAAGTTTATGATCCATTCTGAGTTGTTAATTTTGTGTGAGGTAATGGGACTTAAATCCAAGGATTATTTTTTTTTCTCTTTCTTTTGCCTAAGGACGTCCAGTTCCCCCAGCACCACCTATAGAAAGCTATTGTTTTTGTATCTTTGTCAAAAATGAATTTGGCCTATGTGTATTGGACTGTTTCTAGCTTTCTACTCTGTCCTTCTTCTCTGTTCCTTATCCTTGTCCCACACAGTCTTGATGATTGTATATATTTAATCTTAGAATCTGATAAGTTTACCAATTTTTCTTATTCAAAATTATTTTAGACATTTTAATTCCTTTGTTCTTCTACGTAAATGTTAGGTGAATCTTAGTATCTACCAAAATTTATTATTGGGATTTTTAAGAAGAATAACATTACATTTATATATAAAGTTGGTAGAAAATTAACATCTTTATTATATTGAGTTTTTTAATCTATGCAAACAGTACATCAGGACATCTGTAGATTTTCTTTAATTTCTTTCATCCTCACCGTATTTTTTAGCAAACAAGTCCTATAAATATTTTGTTAACTTGTTGAGGTATTATTTTTGAGTTTAAAAATGGCATTATTGGGCTGGGGATTTAGCTCACTGGTTCTGGCACCTGCCTCACAAGTGAAAGGATCCAAGTTCAAGCCCCAGTACCAAAAAAAGGAAAGAAAAAAGAAAATAAAAATGGCATTATTTTATTAGTTCACTGTTCATGTGTTTATTGCTAGTGAATATAAATGCAATTGTTTTTGTATGTCTATCTTTTAAGCTCCCAGGCTCATGTATTAGGTCTAGAGGACTTTCGGAGACTCTTTGGAAATTTCTCCATGCTATATGCAGATAAAAATTACTTGTTTCTCTCAAACTTCCACGTGTTCCCTCTTTTCTTTCCTTATGGCAATGACTAGAAAAATCTCGCATATGTTGGCTAATACTGGGAGAGTGGACATTATTGCCTTGTAATTTTTGTTTCAATCATCAAACACAATTTTGAAACTCAAGAGAAGTCTATTGTATTTATCCATTCTTTGCTTACTGTGTTTTTTCCTTCTTAATGTTCTATAATTCCTTGCCTGATTACTTTCTTTTGTTTGGAGAATTTACTTTTGACACTCTAATGACAGAATTTTTGTTCTCATTCATGTTAGATTGTCGATTTTCTCTCCACTCCTGCAAGATATTTTTCACTGGATCTAGGAATTTGGTCCACAGTTCTTTTTTTTTTTTTTTAATTTTATTGAGTTTATTGGTACATTTTAGGGATACAGTAGAGTTACATTCATTGTTGGGATCATGTACCTCTACATGGCAAGTCTTGATTCTCATTTTTTCCCCTTACCTCTGCCCTCCCCTCACCCCTTCCTCCCCTCCCCAACTACAAACACTTTATTTTCATCTTTTCATTCTCTCACACTTTTTTCTGTTCTTTTTTAATTGTTCAAAAATATTGTGTCACTTTCTTCCAGTCCCCCTGGGTTCCGATGGGAAATCTGCTGTCATCTTAATTGCTTTTCCCCATTAGATAAGGTTTCTCTTCTCTCTTGATGCTTTCATTTTTTTTTTTTTTTTTTTTTTTTTTTTAGTTTTGAAAAGCTTGACTGAGATAGTGAATTTCTTTAAGTCTATTCTGTTTTGGGTTCACTTTATATCCAAAAACTGTATGTTTATGTTTTTTGCCAAACCTAGGAAGTTTAAAGTCATTATTATCTTTCAGAATTTTCTATCTTTGTATTTTCTTCTTTGGGGAATTCTGAACATATAAATTTTAGATGTCTTATTATAGTGAAAGTCTCTGTTCTACTCTGTTATAGTCTGAGTCTCTATTCAATTATTTTCTGCCTATTTTATTTTTGGTTACAATTAAGTAAATTCTCTTTTATCTTCCAGTTCACTGATTTTTTTCCCTCTGTCTTCTCTGTGGTGTTCTTAAGCCCAACTCTGAACTTTTTCTTTTTTGGCGTTGTATGTTTCAGTTTCAAAATGTCCATTTGTTTCTCCTTTGCTGAGACTTGCTATTTCTTTACTCAGGTTTTCCATTGTTTCATCTGTTCAAGTATGTTCACAGTTTTTCACAGAAGCGTTTCTACTATGGCTGTTCTAAAATCTTTGTCAGACGATCCTAAATCACTATCATCTTGTAATTGGTGTCTATGTCTCTTTTTATTCAGTTTTAGATCTTTTGTTCTTTTTTATGATTTTTTTTGAGAGAGAGAGGGTCTCACTATGTAGTTGAGACTGACCTGGAACTCACTATGTAGCCCAGGCTGGTCTCAAACTCACAGAGATTCTCCTGCCTCAGCCTCCCAAGTGCTGGGATTACAGGCATGTGCCACCACGCCCGGCCTTGTATGATAATCTTAAACATTTTATTTTATTTTATTTCATAAAACTCAAGATCTTATTTAAACTTTCTTTCTTTTGGCTGCCTTTCACTTC
>NW_022900918.1:9199320-9269070 GCF_012274545.1 Fukomys damarensis
TTTTTTTTTTTTTTTTTTTTAGTTTTGAAAAGCTTGACTGAGATAGTGAATTTCTTTAAGTCTATTCTGTTTTGGGTTCACTTTATATCCAAAAACTGTATGTTTATGTTTTTTGCCAAACCTAGGAAGTTTAAAGTCATTATTATCTTTCAGAATTTTCTATCTTTGTATTTTCTTCTTTGGGGAATTCTGAACATATAAATTTTAGATGTCTTATTATAGTGAAAGTCTCTGTTCTACTCTGTTATAGTCTGAGTCTCTATTCAATTATTTTCTGCCTATTTTATTTTTGGTTACAATTAAGTAAATTCTCTTTTATCTTCCAGTTCACTGATTTTTTTCCCTCTGTCTTCTCTGTGGTGTTCTTAAGCCCAACTCTGAACTTTTTCTTTTTTGGCGTTGTATGTTTCAGTTTCAAAATGTCCATTTGTTTCTCCTTTGCTGAGACTTGCTATTTCTTTACTCAGGTTTTCCATTGTTTCATCTGTTCAAGTATGTTCACAGTTTTTCACAGAAGCGTTTCTACTATGGCTGTTCTAAAATCTTTGTCAGACGATCCTAAATCACTATCATCTTGTAATTGGTGTCTATGTCTCTTTTTATTCAGTTTTAGATCTTTTGTTCTTTTTTATGATTTTTTTTGAGAGAGAGAGGGTCTCACTATGTAGTTGAGACTGACCTGGAACTCACTATGTAGCCCAGGCTGGTCTCAAACTCACAGAGATTCTCCTGCCTCAGCCTCCCAAGTGCTGGGATTACAGGCATGTGCCACCACGCCCGGCCTTGTATGATAATCTTAAACATTTTATTTTATTTTATTTCATAAAACTCAAGATCTTATTTAAACTTTCTTTCTTTTGGCTGCCTTTCACTTCACCTCTAAGGCAGGTAGAGGGGGGAAGTTCTATCTTTTTATTGCTAGACAGAGATAGAACTGTGTGTTCCTTCTCACCCTCTGACATACTAAGGGAGCATCCTCACTACTGTATCAAGCAAACAGAAATTCCAGTTCCCTATATGACCTTTACCAATGCCACTGTGGATATGATCTCATAACAGGGGTGAGATGGAAGTTTTCCCTCTCCAGAAGGCCTCCTCCATTGCCATCCCAGTGAGGGAAAGGGTGCCTACCTAGAGACTGCCAGGTGGGAGTGGACTTTTGACATCAACATACCATCCCTACCAACATCGTGGTGGGACCTCATCACCAAGCAACAGACATGAAAGTCCCAGCTGCTTACCTGGTCATCTTTTTTGCTGCCTGTGCTGAGGCATCAGGAACCTCATTATCGGCTCACAGGGATGAAGTCTAGGCTTCCCTTATCACCTTTATGTTGTGGTTCACAGTTGACCATAGTCAACTCTCTGTGATATTTAGCTAACTGAAAAGTAAAGGTTTTTGTCTTGCTAGACGGCTGCTTCCATTGTACATTAGCTAAAGGAGAGACGGTGTTAACTCTGTTATTTCTTATTTCATCCGCACCTATTGGTATTTCTGTGTCGATGGCCTTTCAGCTAAATGTGGGACTACAAATAAAATCCAGAGAGCCCATCATCACCATGTCATTCCTCAGATTCCAAGCTCCTAAAGGCCTGACTGCCTCTTCTCTCTGTTTCAGTCTCTTTCTATTTGTTTCATACACAATTTCCAGAAGTTTTAGTTGTATTCGGCAGAGCAGATAGGCTCTATTGTCTATTTACTTCTTTTCATAGAAAACTTCTGAAAATTTTTATTCATCATACTAAGTTTTTGCATCATTTTATATTTCTTGGGTTATAATATACTTTATTATATTTATATGTCTTTGATATTCCCATATTTCTCTTAGACAATATGTACTATGTTTTTTTTAATTTTCTATGAGTAATGAAAGTATGCCCAAAGGCATACTCTTTATTATTGCTTCTATTAATGTTTAAATGTGTTTTCTAGAAAATATAATTAGAACTAAGCAGAAGAAATCCTAAAAGAATACTAGAGAATTGGATACAACCACTGGAACCCTTGAAGAAGAATAAAAGTTGGTGGATATATTAAGCCTTTCTCAGTGGTTTGGAGTGTATTTCTAGTCCTAAATAATATCTTTTATGACACTTATTTACATTCCTTAATCTATGGTTAGTGCCATTTAGTGAATCATCGAATAAAATAATAAGTCAATGAATTATATAATGATCTAAAGACATCCATGATTAATGTTAAATAAAAAAAGAAAAATAGAATCACTTTAAGGGAGAAGTAAAAATACCAGATAAGGGTAAGGAAAAGTTATAGAGCTAATCTGGTAATTTGAAAAAGCACAAATAAGAAGATGACAGGCAAGGAAAACCTTGAAGGGGGAAATGTATAAGGCAAAGGATACTGGTGGCAACAAGAGTGTAAAACCAAGGAACAGACATGGCAGAGCTGCAGCCTGGAGAACATCTGGCACAGCCAAGAAACAGCAGGAGGCAAGCTTGGTTGGAACATAGCGGTGGAGATGAGGTAAGAGAAGGCGGGAGTTAGAGCCATGAAGACATGTGGAAGTATGCATGTCAATCATCTCAGGACCTGTGGACTGTGAGCAGAAGCACAATGCGATTCTTTCGTACTGAGAGATACATTCTGTCTGCTAGTAGAGCTACACTGGATGAAATCTGCGGTAGAAGTAGGGAGACTCAAGCACACAAAAGAAATGAAGACATACTCATTTTGTATCAGAAAGCGCATGACTGTAAGGGAAAAGACCTTAAATGGTTGCTCAAGCACACATATATTTATTCTTTCATAATCAAGGATGTAAGCACTTTTTCTTAGCTCTCACTCCACCATTATGATCCAACATATCTGCCGATGCTTCAGCTAGCAGATCTAAATTTCAAGAGTAGAATAAAAAGGAAAAGAAAAACAATGGGCTCCCATCCAATTTCTCAGAAGGAAACTTTCCTGATATTCTTTGAAGAGAGCCAATGGCATTTCATTGATTCTTCCCAACTCTAAGGAGTCTGGACGATGCAATCCTTTAGCTAGACAATTTGCTTATGGTTTCATTTCTAAGAAGAAAGGGAAGAATGGGAATGAGACAAGTAGTTCTTTCTACATCATATTGTGCTTTATGACCATATATGGTCCATCTTTTAGAAATCTTGTGTGTGCATGACTTCTAGTCTCCAGTCCTGTTGCAGAGAAAAGCCCAAGAGGTTATTCTATCTGGAATACTTTCAGGAACTCCTTGAAAGCTCTTTCATGTTTTGATAGACTGACAAATCACACCAGTTCCTTAACTCTTCCTATACTAATACAATTTGCCATGTAGTTTTCTAGTGATTTTTCAACTTAGACTTTGAACCTGTCATACCATGTGCCTAGGATCAGAAGTTTTGTGCACTTTTGTTTTTCTTCTTTGGTCCTGATTTCATCGTAAGATTAGGTTCTCGCTAGCCCTCTGTATGACAACAGAAATGGGCAGAGTCAGGACCCCTAACCCCCTCAGCTAAGGCCAGCCTACCTAGGCCAAGGGCCAGTGGATCCCAAAGAGGAGAACAAGCCTGGCCATGATCAGAAAAACCAATAGACTCCTGGCTGGCCCCTGACAGCTGAACAGTAGCACTTGTTTTCACATGTTGCTGAGGTTTAGGGGTGTTTGATACGAAGCATTATTGTGGTGATTGGTGACTGATACAATTGATAACTGATATTATTCTTTTATTTGTACAAATGAAACAAATTTACCCTTGTATTTATTTGGTTATATCAGTTGGTGAAATTTGGTACTTATGTTCATGTATAGATCTCGTTCAAAAGTAACAGTGTACATGTTTATAAATTCTTAAATGATCCCTTAAACACTGATTCATGTTGGCACATACTGCTTTCTATGTGAAGTACAAAAAATAACTTTTAGATACCTGGTGAGGTATCAGTCCCATTGTCCATGCAAGTATCTATAGGGTATCAGGTAAGCTTCCCAGGGCCTTTCTGGTGGTTCTTGAAAGGATAAATTTCCCTTTTCTGCATTGTCAAAAATAAAGGCTGACAAATCCCATGATGCTAAAATAAGGGGGAAAAAGTTAGATGTATTTCATATTGAGAATTTTAAATATATAGTTTCATGGCAAAAATGAGAGATAAAAATAATTACTACATAAAACATCAGTTACTATACAGTTTATACAGAAACAATATAAATTCCTGTAGGGTTTTATGAAAAAATTTTAGGAGACTATTTAAGGAAATGCTACACACGATATGTAAAATGTTAGGCTGCTTTATCTTTAGGATTTGAAACCTCCAGTACTCTTCCTTTTTTGCTTTTGGGTTCAACAGATTAAAAGGCACTCCATCATTAAATATCTTTGAAGACAGTGTCTGCAGATTTGACTTTGGGGTACAAATATACAGGAACAATTTGTAACCTGGGAAGGTGGTAGTATTGAAGAGTAATATTTGAACAAGAATTGCTGGAGGAGGAATTTCCTACTCAGACAGGCATCAATAGCAGATGGTGGGACCTACTGGGAAATAAGCACAAGTACTGGAAAAGGGAATACTGTATTGAGGCAAATATAAGATCTGATACAGCAGAAATCTCTCTCTGGAAACTGAAGTTAAATTGGCCATTAATGTTTTATAAACACTTTTTTAATGGAAGAGATAAAATTAATCAGAAAAGAAGAGGTATTTTATGTAGCATGTCTTGTATAGAAATTTCTCAGGATCTGCTGAAAGCAATAGTCTATTTCTCTAGAATGTATAAAATGTGCAAGTTTACAACAAATTTATTATTTTTGGAGTTTAAGTTATTTGAATGTAACATTGAATAAAATATTTGAATATTGCATTGAAAAAAGACAACAAAAATTTGAAAGTTTGTAATAAGGTTCACTTTTCTACATCATATTTTGAAGAATTCATGTTATAATTTCCTTGTTCCCATGTGAAAAACAAACAAGTTTAAATCAGTATCTTTATTGTACATATAACATTAATTTTAAAATAAGATAAAAATATGCTAATTATTTTTAAACCAAGAATTTAAGAATCCAAGCACCTTCTTGTACTCACACAAAGACACATATATATACAAACATATACTATGCAACTATTTCATTTAATTTTTGAGTATACTGAATGGTTTCCAGAATAGAGACAGTATTATTTCATTTTATTTAAAATTCACTAGGTATTTACTAAGCATCTTATTTTAAGACATAAAAGCTAGCTGATACTAATATACTGAAATGTAACATCTTTGAGGGCTTGAGTAGAACATTTGTTCTAAGCAAAAATAGCAATGTTAAATATGTGGAAGAAGTCAGGGAGTGTATGTCAAATATAAATATAATCTAACAAATATTTCAAGCATCTGTTATATATAAAATGGATTTTCTGTGAATCTAAGTCATGCTTACTGAAGCATGAATTTACAAAGAAAAATCTATATGCAAAATTAATATAAACATTAAATACTACTGTGGACTGAATTGGGCCACCCTCTCAAAGTCACATGTGAGTTATCACCTTCATAGTCTCTGAATGTTACTATACTAGGAGTCTATAAAGAGGTAATGAAGGTTAAATGGGGATAAAAGGAGTGAGCTTTCATCTGACATGGCTGGTGTCCTCCTAAGAAGAGAAGATGAGGGTACAGAAGAAAACACAAAGAGGAAGCTGTCCTTCTATGAGCTCAGGAGAAGAGCTGCAGAAGAACCCTGTCAACACATTTCTGTTCAACTTTTCATCCCCAGAATTATGAGAGAATAAATTTCTGTTATTTAAACCATCCGGTCTATGTCACGGCAGTGCTAGTAAACCAATACAAATATCAAGGGAAAAAAGGAAAGTATTTTAATATCAGAAATTCAGGAATGTGTTGGTATAATAATGATAATATATATAATAACAATAATTATAAGTGGCTCAGAGAAACCTATATTCCTTGGATACATTTTCTAACACATGTTATGTTTAGGACACAGCCACTCATGCTATGAAAATTCTCTACACTTTGTCTGCAGATTCCCCATCTTCATCCTCTTGTTCCCATCCAGCTCCACCCTCTGCCCTTTGTGTAGCAAGGATGACTCATTACGAACAAGGCGTGGTACAGGAAGTCTAACCTAAAGCCAGTGCACAAATCTGATAGATTTTTAAATCTTTCCGTGTTTCCTAACACTCCCTGGCAGGGACTTTTGCCTTTCTTAATGAGCCCGTTGTTTTCATTAAACACTAATTACTTTTTCTAAGCATAGGGGTATATGTGACAAAGATGATGAAATTGCATGGGAAAATATTATACTGATAATTGGGAAATATTATACCAGCCCAAAATAGCAAGCATCTAGGAGATTATTTAAATTTGTAGAAGAATTAAAGCATTAGCTTGTAAGTATCATTATACCGTGAAGACCGAAGACAACTTTCAGTCACATTATTTTAAAAAGCAAGACTTCCAATTTCACTGTATTATGCCTCTACTAAAACATAATTTAAATTTCATTGGTTATCAAGTCTCGGTAAAAATATATTTTCCCCAAAGCAGCATCGAGCATCAAAGTCTTCCTATATGAATTTGTTTAGCCTGTACTGTCCACCTTCATTCTCTCTGACACAAAGTAACACATTTGGTCCTAGGTATCTAAGCCTTTGTTGAGAGAATGAAATAAACAATTAACCACTTCCCCCCAAAATACAAGCTTTAGATAAAATAGGAAACATGGAAGCTACTATTTGACTGAATATTCAGTTGTTCAGAAAACTTCTCACCTATGAGGTTGTAAGAGTAATAAAATTTCTAGCGAGAGGTATTTAGGATGCTGATGACTGTACTCTGGAAGCTTTCACATAAACACAAAAGACATGTAAATTGTAGACCATTTTGAGAAGTCAGCACAATGATAAAGACTTAAAATTAACCCGAAGATAGATCTACCTGCGCTAGGGGAATCTGGTAGCAATCAAAGGCCTTCACTGATGATTCAGAGGTAAAAGTTTTTCTGGGATTCTGCTCTCTCAGCTGTGTACTGTCAAACCAGTGGACTAAAGAAAGTGGATCAGAAAAACAATTGTTTATTTGCAAAGCTAGGAAACTGAAAACTGCATTCCTACATCGTCCAGTTTTACTCTGTCAGACATTGAACTAATCTTTAGATTTTCATATTATTTTTTAGAACTCATACTATGCCAAGACATTCTGAAGAGAATTAAAAATTTCAGTTGTCAAGTCTGCTTAATATCATTTAAGAAAAGAAAACAAGATGGGAGACTCAATAGAGAGAGAAATGATAACATATACAAGATCCAGTTGGTTTTCAGGAAGCAAACAGTTGAGTTAAGAATGCCATTGGTTAAACTGGAGCAAAAGTGAATCAGTGCTTGGACTCATGTAGAGAAAACTGCCAGTGACTGAGTGGGAATTTATTGCTCTGGCTCTTCAACTGGCGATTATTCATAGATGCGGGGTTAGACAGCCCCTGAAAGTATGGACTCCTAGGATGGGTTAAGTTGGTTCAACCCCAGAAGTCGCTAATTTATTTTGGAAATTTAGCTTGAAGTCTTATTTGCTTCATCTGCTAATAGAGAAATTAACAAATGATTCTTCATAGATTTGTCAAAGAATTAGATGATCAATACATGTAATGGACTTCACAGAGGGTCTGAATTAGGTAAATAATAACGATACCCATTATTATTTAACAAATCAGTTGATATTCAGTTCATACATGAAGTAAATATTAAATTCTTACATGCCTAATTTAAAAATTCCTTAAAGATGTTCAAGAGTAAGATATATTTGACATTACAAAATGGCCTAAACAGAATTTTTCCATGTATATCTTCCTAACAATATAATATCCTAGTAAAATGCATAGATAAGGAATAAAGGAAATGGTTTTATACCAGGAAAAGCATTATAAATGAATGAAACACCTCTTCTATTACTACTCTTAGAATAAATTATTTCTATGGGCAATAAGATTAGGTATACTTATATCTTAGTTTACAAGTTCTCTTGTAATCTGTATGCTACTTGAATCTTCTGAGTTTTCAATATTAGTGATTATGCATTTCTTCCATAATAATGGATTCTTTGTCAAGTTTATCCTGTTCTTTTGCTACAGACAATGTCTAATGATTTTAGTTTTCGTTTCTGAAATATGTGAAATATCTAAGAAAAAAAAAAGGAAAATAGAGTTCTATTTTTTAATCCATCTCTGAGCATTCCAACTCTTAACATACATAGTCTGTAGTTAGTGTGTAGGAAAGACAGAGAGAGAGAGACAGAGAGAGAGAGAGAGAGAGAGAGAGAGGGAGGGAGGGAAGGAGTGAGAGAGGTAGAATTTGATGATTCTTTTAAAATCACTGGGAGAACTAAGAACTATCCAATGCTGTTCACCTTAAGAAAAATTCAGCACAGCTGTGGTGGATGGAATCCCAGAGAGAATGATGTAAGAGTTCAGGTGCTATCTTTGGCTGCCAATACTATAAAACAGTATTGTATTAAAATAAATAGATAAATAAACATTCCTCTTTTAATTAGCAAGGAGGCAGATTTTGGAAAAGATGTGTTAGGTCACCTTCGAGTACTCACATTTTAAAATTAAGCTTTTAAAAGCCCATTTTTTAATTTCCTGGTGTGAAGCCGTCCGTGAGATGGGTGCCTGTGAATGACGTACCATGCAGCAGGACTTAATCAGGGCAGAAGCACCAGAAGACCTGTGATGCTATTACTTTGCCCATTCTTGCTTTTGCTAATTTTTCTTTAAAACTTTTAAGAACACTATTTTTTGTGGTGAAAAAAAAAGATACTTCATGCTAATTTCTTGGTCTGCTCATTGTGGCCATCTTTATTTCAGCTTCATCACTTCTAGATTGGTCAAAACCACTTGGATTAAAATACAAGGGCTATATTTCCTCAGAATCCATTCCATTCTGTCAGCAAAGCAGAACATATTTATGCCTATATTTTAAAAGTATTTAATATAAAAAGAATAGGGAGATTGAAGAGGTACAAACCAAAAGATGAGCTACACAAGGTCATAGACGGTGTGTGTGGGGGGCAGAGGGCATTTGTTATTTTGTGTTTTCAGGCATAATTATAAAAATTTGCTTAGATTTATGTGGGGAGCTTCATTAGGAATCAAGAAACAAGGTTGAGTAGTACTCCATTTTATAAAAACAAAGCAAACAAACAAACAAACAAAAAAACACATCTTCTTTATCCAGCCTCCAGCTGATGGACAGTTGTGCTGTTTCCAAGTTTTAGCTATTACAAACTGTGCCGCTATAAACATGGGTGTGCATATAAATTGGAGTATGACTCAGCCATAAAGAACAAGAAACTAGAGACATTTATAACTTAGTGGATGCACATTGAGGCCATACTCTAAGTGAAATAAATAGGACACACATGTGTAAATACCAAATAGTTTCTCTAGTGTGAGAAACTGGGAGTGTAAATAAGGTTCAAAATTTATAATTGATAATGTGAAATGGGAAGAAAAAGTTTAAAGGAGTAGGAGAAGTTGGAGGGGTAGGGGAAAGGAAAGAAGGGGAAAAATAATATGAGAAAAGAAAAAACATGGAAACAAAGTCTTTGTAAATAGGGAAGGGTGGAGGAGTTGAAGGGAGGGCAGGGGAATGGGGAGAAATAAGAACCAAGATACATCATGAAAAGGTGCAAAGCTCCCAATGATGAATGTAACTATCCTATATAGTTATAGTGGTCTGATGCGGCAATTAATAAAAGACTGTGGTCTGATGTGGCAATTAATAAAATAATAAAAGTTAGTCAAAGAAACACAGCAGAATGAGACCTGGATGTCCAAAGTGTTGATAGTACATGTACTGAAGATGGTGTTGGAGTAAAACGTGCAGTGACAGGTTGTGACCCAGGCCCTGCAACTGGATTACTGGTATTTAACCAAAAAGAGAGCTGAGGAAAAACATTGCAAATGCACCATGTGAACTTACAGGAACAAGGCAAGAACTGACAGTAATCCCGTCAGCTCCAACACATTTCTTTTCCTGCTTTGCTATAATGCCCCTTCTTCCCCAGCCTGAATCAGAGTTGCTGCTTCTTTAGCTTAGTCAACATTTGAGTAAACGTCCTAACAAAATGTGTTCAAAGTCAACTACATTACCTAGAAAGATAATAAGAGTTTTATTTTGATTTAGAATTGTATTTAGATTGCCTTCCACTCATGCTAATTCTGTGTTTAGCTAATTTTGGATCATTCTGAAATCCTAGATCCAAAGGGAAAAAAATACTGAGGTTGTACTAAGAGGGATTCAGAGGTAAGAGCAAAAAACCTTGGGTGTATCGATATTATTTTCTAAAGGTGACATAACAGTATCATCAACTGTAGGGCCTAACACAATACAAATATACCCTGTCACAATTCTGGAAACTAGAAGACCAAAATGAAGGCATTATCAGGGTGTGGTCACTCTGAGACCCTGAGTAGAATACTTTCTTGCCTGTTCCTTGCTTCTGGTGGTGACTGTCAATACTTGGCCTTGCCTGGCTATGGCTACATGACTCCAATCTCTGCCTCTGCCAACAAATGATATTCTCCTTCTGTGTCTCTGTGTCTTTATCCGTGTTTCCTGTCCTTACCAGGACACCAGCTATATTAGATTAATGACCACCCACCTTGTTTTAGTATGATCTCACATGAACTAGTTACATCTTGAATGACCCTATTTCCAAACAGGGCCACATTATGAGGTGCTGATGACCAGGACTTCACCACTTATTTTTTGGAGGACACAGGTCAACTCAGAACATCATGTTAGGGGCAACTTCAATAGTCAAAGTGTGAGCCAAGATAGGCAATGGGGAGCCAAGAGGTCAGCGCATGAAAGTTTCCAGAAAACAGAGCATTATAAATCAACAGCCAGAGTTTATAACTGAGAAATACCACTGAAATAGCAGCATGCTGTATTAGCTTTTTGTTACTGGGACCAAAAATGCTTGACATCTACAACTAAAAAGAGATGAAGTTTATTTTGGCTCATAATTTCAGAGGTTTTATGTGTGGTTAGCTGGCTCCAAGGCAGAAATGCCAGGGCAGAAGCTGCTTGACTCATGGCACCCAGGAAGCAGGGAGCAAGGGAAGACCCTAAGAGGAAGAGGCCAGGGATAAGGTGTAGTCCCCAAGCCACACCCCTCCTTGACTCACTTCCTCCAAGCAGGCCCTACCTCCTCATAGCCCATTCAGATTAATCTATGAACAAACACTGGGTTAAGGCTCACAATCCAATTTCCTCCCCAGGAGACTCAAACCAGTCAAACCGGCAATCAAGATTAATTGACACACATGCAGAAAGCAGAAATGCTGGAAGAAAATTATCACCAAAACTAAAATCAGAATAAAAACAGGCAGAAGGGTCCCATATGTAAATTAGGAACAAATTTATTTAATTTCAGTAAATACATCAACCTTAGTTGAATATTAGAATATAATGTAGTGCATATGAACAAGATCTAAAACCACATTGTTTGGCTTAGAAAATTGCCCCATCCAGCTACCTAAAAAACAACAACAACAACAAAACAAACAAACAAACAAAAATCCTCCTGTATTTTGGCTTCCTTGTCTGTAAAACAAGTAAGTAGTTCACAAGATTGTTGTAAGCATCATATGAGTTAACCTATATAATCTGTACCTAGTAAACAGAATATGTTCAAAATACATTTATCATATTTCAGTAGAGTTCATGACACAATCTATAAGCCTCTCATCTTTGTATGTAAAACTTTCAAGCTACATTAAATAAAACAAAATGAGAATGAATACTGTACAATCATGAATTATATTTCAACTTTGTCTCTTTCATTTAGTTCTTAATGTAGCATTCTTAATGTGCAACTTTTTTTGCACAGGTCTAAGAGAAATTACTGAAATATTTTAATATAAAGTACCTTCAACAGAAACTATCAGAACAACTTCAGAGTTCCGCCACACCATCAGTAAGTGCAGGCACACACACCACCAGGGAGCAGCTGTATGGACCAGAGTGGTGTGGCTGTAGACAGGTCCCAGCTAGGGCCCTGACTCAATATCAGTAGTGTGGGCACATGTAACAAAGCCACAGGCCACCTAGAAAAGAGCTGCACATGCACAAAACTGTCCTTCAGAGTTCTGCCATAGCATCAGGAAGGATCACCTTAAACTCCAAAGCAGAGAAAGACCCAATTAAAAAGAGAACTATAAGCCCATCTCACTAATGAACACAGATGGATTAAAGATCTAAATATTAAAATAGAAACACTAAACCAGCTGGAAAATAGGTTAGGTAGAACTCTTGAAGACATTGGTGTAGGAAAAGATTTTATGAACAAAACCTCAATTGCCCATGAACTAGCATAAACAATCAACAAATGGGATGTCTTCTTATTAAAAAGCTTCTGCACAGCAAGAGAAATGAGCAATAGTGTTAAGAGACAATCCACAATAAACTTCTCATCAGCTGTTCCTCAGAAAGGTCAACTATCTAGAATATATAAAGAACTTTAAAAAAAAATCAGACCTCCTAAATTTAAAGACCCAATCCAAAAATGGGCATCTGAAATGAACAGACATTTCTCAAAGAAGTAGAAATAGCAAATAAACATGAAAAAATGTTCAACATTTTATCGAGAGATGCAAATGAAAACAACACTGAGATTCCATCTCACCCCAGAAAGAATGGCTGCTATCATGAATTTCACCAAAGACACATGCTGGTGGGGCTGTGGGGAAAGAGGAACCCTGCCCCACTGCTGGTGGGAGTGTAGACTGGTGCAACCACTGTGGAAATCAGTATGGCGATGTCTCAAAGAACTAGGATTGGAGGTCCCGTTTGACCCTGCTATCCCCCTGCTGGGTATCTTTCCCAAAGTATTAAAAGAATCATACCACAGTGATATATGTGCACCCATGTTCATAGCAGCACCATTCATGATCACTAAAACTTGGAAGCAGCCCATTTGCCCAACAACTGGAGACTGGATAAAGAAAATGTGTGTGTGTTTGGGTTTTTTGGGGGATGGGGTACTACTCAGCCATAAAGAATGAGAAACTAGAGACATTTATACTAAATTGATGCACATAAATAAAGAGAAAACATGACAATAAAATCATTTTCAAAATACATCTTCTTTGTAGTTTATTAGCCAGATAGTCAGATTTTCTTGGTAAATATAAATTTATTTTTAGTATTTCTAGAAATGACAATAAATGGAATCAATTATTCTTTGGGACCAATTGCTCGGTTTTTAAAACGTCTTTTTCTTTCAGAAACATTTTTTGAAAAATATATGATAAATTCTGGTCCTATTACCTTGACCTATTGTCTAGATCAAGTAAAATTCTGTTCTAATTTTTTTAAAAACTCAAAATATCAGAAACATTGCTTTCTTGTTTTCACTTTTATAGTATTTTAACAACAACAACAAAAAAAAACATGAAACAGCCTGGTGAAAACTTTTTGTCACCTTATCACTCCTGTGGATTTGTCCAGCATGGCTTGCTGCCCCTGCATCTAAGCATATGCTTATTAAAATATTTCAGTTAAAGTTATGACTACTACAGAAATAGTTTTGAGCAATTCTTCAGGATAAAAATGCTTAGTGTTGGAAGCCTAATTCCACTGTTCATGTTCATCCTGAGCAATATTTTTTAAAAGGTTTATCTTTGTATTGTGTAATATTGGATTTAGTCCCAACAGCTAGAAGGTATTGTTTATAAAACAAGTCCAAGCAAGCAAAAAAGTTTGCACAATGATATAGATTTGATGAGCTCTTAAACAGAACAAGTTCAGCCAGGTGGGTCTGTAGTTGCTCTAAACCGCATCCCCTAAGTTTCTACCACGCCAGCCTTCCGTGAAAGAGCAGGCTTTTGTTATATTCCAAAAACCATTTCGAAAAGAGGCAGGCAGTATGATGGTGTGGGTCCCAGTGTCTGGCAGCGTGCATTCAGAAAGTCTGCAGAGCCACCGGGAAGGACGCCAAGTTACTTAGAATCGAAATACAGCTCCTGAGAAATGAAAAGGAATTTTACTAAGGATCCAGTATTTCTGTTTCTTAGAAAGGATGGGGTCCTGTTTCCTGATGCATGAAACCCTCCACCACACGGTAGACGTCACTGCTCCCTTTTGAAAGGCTCCCTGCCCGGCGTTGCGCTCCTTCTAGCAGCTGTTGGCCGTGCAAAACCTGCAGGAACGTCTTGCATCCACCCTGGGATTAATTAACGCTGCTGCTTCTAATCAAGGAGCGGCTTTCACCCAACTTGGCATCTTCTGGGCCTTTAAGTGGCCTGTTTTAAAAAGCCTTCTCTTTTACAAAAGCAGAGTTACAGAAAATTAATTTTGCAGTTTTTTAAGACTTTGATGTGCAATTGAGTCACCTGTGGATCTTTTTAAACTGCAAATTCCGATCCTAGGAGTCTGCGACTGAGGTGTAGAATTCTGAACGTCTATTAAGGACCTAGATGATGTCAGCACCTCAGACAATGGGCCAAGCTGGGCAGTGGATGCTCTTGTCTCTTTTTTAGGTGAAACCACAACTTGGCCACACCTTGATTGGAAAGCTCTTGCTTATAACTTGAACTTCTCATTCAAATTCAGCAGATATTTACTAAATATCTGCAAACTAAATGTATTCTTACAGTTATTCTTGCATCTTCTGTGGAATAATTTGTTCCCATTTCCCTGACTTTTACATCATGGATTTCTATTCTTCAACATAACTGCATTTTCTCTTCTATAATCCCTTGTTAAGTGTATAGTCGCTTTGAATTGTGAAAGTCATTCTCATGCACAGCAACGTGGAGAAGCTTCTGTCACACTATCCTAGGCTATATTCAAGATTAACATAAACAATTGCAAAAGTGGATCTGCTCTCAGAATCTCCCATAAATAAGTGTGATTTCTATCAAACTCAGATGAGAATAAGGAATGTCTGGGGCTCTCTGCAAGGCAAAGGGTTTCAATCTGGAGGAAGAAAGCCGGACAGGATTGCCTCTGGCGCTTCCTATTAATACCACACACACTCACACCCCACCCCACCCCACATGCACACATGCACGCACACACCATATTACCCTCCACCCATCAACAGATTCTAATGGCCAAGGAGCTTTTCCTCAATTTGCACCCTTCTTTAATGCACACCCTCACACCCAAGAACTACAGCTGTAGACTCTATTTAATCAGGCTTCCATCCTTTTGACAAGTGCAGGAGCTGAATGATGATCCCCCTGTGATACGTTCACCCCAAACCTGTGTCTATGGCTTTATTTGAAAAGTGTATCTCTATATGAAGAATATGAAGATGATATGAAGATGGATTGCCTGGGCGGAACCTAAATCCAATGCCATTTTGAGAGACAGAAAAGGAGAAGATGCTGCCACAGAAGGGGAGGTCATGGGAAGAGGACGCAGAGACTGCAGGGAAGCAGGTGTACACAATGAGTGCCAACAGCCACATGGTACTGGGACAGTAGAGGAGGGACTCCTCTGCATCCTCCAGAGGGGGTGTAGCACCGCTGGCCTCTTACTTCTAGACTTCTGGCTTGCAGAGCTGTGAGAGAAGAAATTTCTATTGTTTAAGGACATCCAACTATGTTAATTTGTCATGGCAGCTCCAGACAGCGAATACAACCAGCAAGCATCTACTGCTGAGGCAGGACTTTATTATCTTCTTTTAGTGAAGGAATTAGTATTGGTGTGATTCTAGCTTAAGGAGACTGAAGGTCACCAAGGAATACAACTCCTTTATCTCTGTATAACACCAGAAGAGCCCTTGAACCTCTTTTACTGATGGCTCATAAGAATTCCAAAAGACAGTGGGGTCTAGGAAATTCAGACACTGTTGAATGTGATGTTTAGTTTCTTTAAGAATTCAGTCTAATAGAGTAAAAGACATTAATACAAATAATCCAGTATAATTAAAGTTGTAATAAGTGACCTAAGGTAAAATGATACACTCTTGTTTTTATTAGTGCATATTAATTATGCAAAATAATAGGTTTCTTTTTTAAAAGATCTATTGTAAATTTTATTGAGAACATGTCAATATCCATAGCCTTGTCTTTAATTTATTTATCTTATAAATTAAGTTTATTGGTGCCATTTAGATACACATAATGATCACATTCATCATATGGAATTTGGATTCTTATTTTTTTCACATTCCCCTCCACTCTCTTCAACCCTTCTTCCCCTCCTTATTTACAAAAGCTTTGTTTCATTTTCTATCTTTTCTGTTGTTTTTCCTTTTTCCTTCCTTCTTTATCCCCTTCCCCCTCCTTTGTGGGCGCATTTCCCATTTCAACGTTTTCTTCGTTTTTCATATTATCTATTGTACACATTGGCTCTTATTTACACTTTCAGTTTTCACACTAGAGAAACAATGTGATAAGAGTATGGTTTCAAGACGCATCCACTTGACTATAAATGTCTAAAGCTTATCCTTCTTTGTGGCTGAGTAGTACTCTGTTGTAGAAAAGCATCACATCTTCTTTATCCATTCATCAGTCCATGGGCGTTTGTGCTGCTTCTGAGACTTAGTCATTGCAAACTGTGCTGCTATAGTCATGGGTGTGCATACATCCCTGGGGTATGATGCTTTCACTTCTTTCCGGAAGATACCAAGAAGGGGAGTAGCTGGGTCAACTAGAACATCTGGTCCTAGCTTTTTGAGAAATCTCCACACTGATTTCCACAGTCGCTGTACCAGTCTACACTCCCACCAACAGTGGAGAAGGGTGCCTTTTTCTGTAATATTTTCAAACACACATAGACCATGTTTTAATCATATTCATCTCCTGTTGCCCTCTTTTACCGTCTCTTTCTCCATCCCCTCATCCCCCCTCCTCTTTTCTGACAGTCTCTCTTCTACTTTTTCCCCAGAGTACACCTCTGAGAGAAAACAGGCAATATTTTCTGAGTCTGGTTTATTTCACGTACCATGATGATTTACAATTTCATCTATTTTTCTACAAATGACATGATTTCCTTCTTTCTTATTTATGGCTGAATAATATTTTGTTGTGTATATGTACAGTTATTTTGTTTCTCTTTTCATCCATTGCACAACCTATGCTTAACTCCATAACTTGGATATTGTGACTAGAACTAAGATAAAAATTGATATACGGGTATTTATATAGTACACTGAGTTTAATTCCTTCAGGTAAACACTGAGGAACAGTAGAGATAGGTCATGTATTAATTCTATTCCAGGTTTTTTTGAGGAACTTCCATTCCGATTTTAATAGTGCCTGTACTAATTTAAGTTTCCACCGACAGTGTAGAAAGGTTCCTTTTCCCTTGCATCCCTCCCAGCATTTATTTGCTTCTTTAGGGTGGGGCTGTTTTGTTTTATTTGTATTCATGATGACAGCCACTCTGAATGGGTGAGACAGACTGTCAGTGTGGCTTTGATTTGCACTTCCTGATGTCTGAAGATACTGAACATTTTTTCATATAATCATTGGTCATTTTTACTTCCTTTGCGAAGCATCGGTGCAGTTCACTTATCCATTAAACTATTATTCTTTAGATGTCTATTATTTAAATTAATTATATTGGTACATTTAAGGTATACAATGTAATGACATTCATAATTGGAAATTTGCACCTTGGTTCTTATTTTTTCCCCATTCCCCCTACCCTCCCTTCAACCCTCCACTCCTCCCTACCTACAAAGACTTTGTTTCCATTTTCTTCATTTTCTCATATGAAAGAAAAGATGCAAAGGGAAGGGGAAGTGGGACAGGTAGGGGAAAATAAAGAAGGGAATGGAATTAATAAGTGTTTATTTTTTGGTACCAGGGATTGAACGCGGGTCCTTGAGCTTGCAAGTCAGGCCACCGAACAGCTGAGCTAAATCCCTGGCTTTTTTAAGTTCTTTATTAATCAAGATATCAATTTTCTGTTAGAAGAGTCTCTGGCAAAGATTTTCTCCATTCCGTAGATTATTTGTTCATTCTGTTCCTTTGGCTGTTATTGAAATTTTAATTCGATGCAGCATAATTTGTTGATTATTGCTATTATTTCCTGAGCTATTGACGCCCTATTCAGGAATTTGCTTCCTGTGCTTCTAACTGCATGTGTTTCCTCAAGTCTTTCTCTTGCAGACTGCACACTCCTGGTTAAAAGGTACAACAATGACACCTGAGGGCAGGGTCAACAAAAGCACCCCAGGAAAAAGACATTTGACCTGAATTCATTCATTGCTAAATGGAATGAAATAGAAAGAAATGCATCCCTGCAGAGGAAATGGCATGGACCATAGTTCTTAGGAAGAAGAAAACTTATCACCTTTGAGTTCAAAGTTTACTGAAAGGAAAGCAAGAAGGACAATATTGAATGAAGTTACAAGTAAGATGCAACATACATTAAAAACATGAGTATTTCTTTTTAGTATTTGTTTGATTGGCATTTTAAAGATGGAGTTTTACTTTGTTGCCCAGGCTATTGTTGAATTCCCAGGCTCAAGTGACTCTCCCGACTCAGCCTTGTGAGTAACTGGACTATAGATGCATATCACTGAGTCGAGCTCCTGGGTATTTTCCAGGAAGAAATGGAACAGCATTGCAAAGATTGTGAGGGCCAAAGGGTCATGAATGGCGGCAGTGGGAGTAGAGTGTAAGGACGAAGGGATCATAGTTATAGTTTGAAAAACCATTGGATGCTCTGTGAGAGAAGATTAGAGGGGAACAAGAATGAAAGTGAAAGGATGACTTGCCCACTGGTTCGGCGCACTCACCCGGGGAGGAGAGGACCAAGTGAGTGGTGATGCAGATGGAGAGAGTGGAAAAGCTGAGGGAGGTTTTGTAGGCAAAGTAGCGGGGAAAAAATGACGGACGTATCATGGGGGATACTTTCAGGAAGAGGGAGTGCTGAAGATGCCTCCTGGCTCTGTCTGGCCTGAAGTAGTGGTGTAACAGTGTACAGGGCTATTTATTAAGATCAAGGGCAATAAAAGACCAAGAAAAGGGAAAGGGTCATCACCTAGGTTTAGAAAATGTAGAAACTGAGCAGACTTTCAGATATCTCTGTCATGAAATCAGGTTAGGAGTCACCTTGATATTCAGCAGGAAGAACTGAGAATGTAAATTTTGAAATCATAGCTAACTAATGGCACTTGGAAAAGGGGACAGTGTAATGTTGAGTGAAAATAAGTGAAAAAAGAGGATCCCAAATGGAAACTGGCATTTAAAGTCTAGGCAGAAGACTGAGTTGTAAGGGTAACTGAGAGGAACCACCAGAGAAAAACGCAAGTGGAAAAGCATGCTGTCCCGGAAGCACAATAACATATCTCAGGAAGAAAAAACGTGGGAACATTCTAACGCTGCTGAAGTCACGATGGAGGGAATAAAATGTGCTGCTTCCGGAAAGGAGTGGCAGAGGGAACACGGCAACAACTCCCAGTAGCTCCCAGAAATGTTCATTTTAGAGAATTTACAAAACAAAATAAGCATAAATCTAAAAAAAAAAAGGAAATAATATGAAAGAAGATAGCAGCAACACAAAGTTTTGTATTACACCAAATAAAACTGAATACTAAATGGAAAACCAAAACTAAACAAACACAGAGAGCAAAACTCAATTTGTACCACAGAAGTATCAAAAGACTCCTAGATGGGATGCACCAGATGGTGCTACATAACCAAGGGTAAAGGAGCGCTGTTCCGGCAGAACAAAGGTATTTTAGAAACTTATGTTTTCCAAACATCAACAATCCTTGGGTTTTCCATGCAGGAAACTGCAGTGTGTACCCACAGGAAACTGTGGTGTGTCCCCCAAAAGTACAGCAAGGAGAGAAGAAGGCATCCATAGCAGGCACTAGAAAGAACTCCAAGACAAGACAGAGAAGGGAATGGGCTGGGCAAGGTTTCCTAGGATAACAGGCATGCGGCGCTATTCCTACCGGAACACGTCAGAGAGTTCCAGGGGAGGAGTCCCCACCTCATGTACTCCATGCCTCTGAAAAACTGAGAGGAAATTTAGGCAGCAGGTGAAGATTTTGTGTGGAAACCACCATGGTACATAAAGAAAATGAAGCAAACGAAAAATGTCAGTTAACTCCGGAGAGAAACTGGCAGGATATTTGTCTGACCTCAGTTATGATGTGACTGTATTGGAGGTTGAAGGGCTGCAAGTTTGCTTCTGTGGGTGGGAAGAAAAAGCTTAAAAATCATAATAGCAACTGGGGAATCAACAGAAATAGAGGAATACAATTTAGTGGCACTGGGGCAGATGTAAAACAACCAGCCTTCAAAAAAGAAGATGAAAATGCTTATTTGAGGGTGAAGAAAATGGGGATGGAAAAAGTATGGGAGACTCACTCTTCCTCTCTCCAACACATCTACAAACTTTGTAGAATTCTTTAAATCCATAAATAGGGGGCAGGGGAGAGAGACCAATGTCCATCAGATTTTTAAATTCTATTTGATTAGTGAATGCTAATATTATACAAAAATGGGGTTTATTTGGGGAATTTTGACCTACATTTAACATTTTATCCAGTTTCAATCTCTTATCCCCCTTTTCCTTGCCTTCTCCTTTCCACGGGCTCATCACTTTCCCTGTCTCCAGAAATCAACCTCTGGCTTCCTGACCTTTCTCCTTTATTTTAATATTTATTAATTTATATATTTTCTAGGTTTTTCCTTAGAAAGTATGCAGTATAGAACTTTCTGAGCCTGACTAATCTCACCCAACATGATGGCTTCTGGTTGTATCCATTTTCCAGCAAATGACATAACTTCATTTTTCTTTATGGCTGAGTAATATTCCATTGTGTATACAGTACATTTTCTTTATCTCTTCATCCTTGCCAGGCACATAGGCTGATTCCTATACCATTAAGGACTGTGCACTACCATGATACACCAATACCCAGGTTTACAGTAGCACAATCCACTGAATTAATGAAAATTAGTAGCCCTTGAATGCAACCGTTTAACTGCAACTTAGGCACAAAAGCTGTTTAAAGATGACTATGACAAGTACTGTGTTCACAGGATGTCATCTGAAATCACTCCCAGGTGACAGGCAGAGCTTTATTCCTTATCGCGTACACTGAGCTCTTGTCTCACAATGTGCTAACTTGTTAGTATTAGGCTCCTGGCCCTACTTACTTTGAGACTCTAACTTGTTTAGATGAGATACATTTTAAATAAACTTTCTGACTCTTTGGCCCACTACTTTTTGAGAAGCTCAGTCCTTCCAAGTGACTAAAGAGTGCTTTAAGTTACCTAGGCCCTCTCCTGCCACACGCTGCAGGGCCAGTTCCACAATTCTCACGCAAAGTTCACCAGACGCTTCTAATTCCTGGACCAGTGCTGGTGCTGAGGCATTCCTGGGCTGTCAGCCACTGTCCTTTTATCCACTTCCTTTTTGGAGACCAGACAGTTGTGCAGAGAGTTGTGTCCACCTCTTTCAAAGCTCAGAGCAGACAATTCTCTCCTGTACTGCAGGAACACGATCAGCAGCATTGTCTCTGAGCTGTTACTTATGTTGATAGATATGTGCCAACTATTTTAACATGTTGCTTCATTTCATTACTGCCGCTTCATTAAGAGACCCTCTGTCTACAGAGATAGCCGTTAAGTTGCAGCTGCATTCTGTATTCCAGTAGTTGCTGGAATTATAAAAAGGATTATTTTGTAGCTCTTACATACTTCACTGTACTACTTTCAAATAACTCTAACTTAAGACACACTTTCTCAGTCTGGAGTTTAAAGTATATTATCACTGTAAAAGTCAGTATCTTTTAGTTTGGGGAATTAAATGAAAAATTAAACGAAAAAAATAAATAATGTAATGAAATTAAATGAAAAATTAATTATTAAAATATCCTTTCTTTAATTAGTATAAATGTGTTTGAGCTTCTATAACAAGGCAGTTGTTATTATGATGATGTTCTAATATTTTTATAATAAAAATATTCTCTGCCGTAGACATTGATCACTAGCTATCTTACCACAAATATAATTTAAGATAAAAATCTTTAAATGACATTCCCAAATGCGGAATATATCATCTCTAAAGTTCATGCTTCTACTCTGCAGTAACATGGTTCACAAAAATTCCCAGTTAGCAAACATGCTAATGAATGATGACAAAATTCTCTATTAGCCAGGAGTGTCATTTCAGTGGGAGAGGCTGGCTAACTGGAGGGTGCCCATACTCTGCCAAGACCTTGGGCCTACAAGGCAAAGACCCTCATGAAGCCCTTTCATCCTCTGGGGCTTATCCCACAGGATCATTGGTCTAATACATTGTGAGATGAAGACAAAAGGTAAATCCCATCAGGTAAGATCAGCTTACATTTGAGCTTACTATTTATAATAAATTCATAGGACCCTGAGATTATTGACTTTTGAGGAATAAGATTTTCATAATTTAAGGAGTCATGCAGGTTTTCTGCATTAAACATAGCCTTACAAGTGGTTTTACATGAGAAGTTCAGAAGTACCAATTAACAGGGGCAGTAAAAGAAGACACCTCCATAGTCTCATAATTTATCCCTGGAGGGAATCATCGTATATGAATATTTTAAGGTTAAAAGTAGCACTTGTATTCCCAAGCTAAAGCAAAGTTTTTATATTCAGTTTGGGATTAAGAAATATAACACATTTTTAAAAAAGAAAAATGACACATAACTTTACATAATATTTCTTATATTTGCAAAAAAGATATTTTTAATCTCTTCTCTAATGCCACCAAAAAAGAAGTTCTGAGGAGCAAACAACCATTAAATTTCTCTGGGCCTCTCCAAGCACTGGCTATTGACAGAGTCACAGAGGATGCTTTAATGGAAGAGGACTCTGTCTGGGTCTCCAGCAGGGCAGCCTCTTAATACCTAAGGAAGCTTCCAGTTGGCCAAGCATCACTGTCTTTTGCCAGGCTGTGTGGTCTGTGTTTTGCCCTGTTCCCTCAGAACATCAGAGCACAGCAGATGAGGTGCCTATACCAGCTTCTCCACTGGATGGATGACTCTCTGTCACACAGAGTCACTGGATGATCTGCCCAACATGGGCCTCTGCATTTCTGAGTGACATGGAAATAATGTCCCAGCAAAACCTGACACTCGGGGCCACTCTTCCTCAACCCTAAACTCTGCAGGTTCCTTCCTTACACAAGTGTACCTCAAGGACCCTGGCATTCCCACAAATGCCTCTAGAGTTCCTTCTTTCCTTCAGTCCAGGGGGAGAAAAATCTTTAAAAAAAACCACTCTACTATAAAATATAAATAAATCAAATAATTGAATATATGTATTTTTCATATTTACATAGCCTTGTAAATGTTTGATTACAAAACTGAATATGAAAGAATAGTAGACAAAATACAGTGAGAGCCCAGAGAATACAGTAGTTATTTCTGAAAGGACTTCATAAAGATTCCATTTATGTTAAGGTCTAGATGATAAATAGGCACAACAAAAGAAAAAAAAAGGGAGGGTTTCGTAAGAATTCCATGCAGAAGGAATGACAAATATAAAGTAGGCATGGCATATTAAAACATTTCAATTGTAATCTTGGATTTTTCCAAAATTAGTTAAAAAGTCTGCCTGAAGTTAGCTTATTGTGCAAAGAGATCATTTGCAACAGGAGTGGAAGATAATGAAATGTAAATGTAAGAAAAAAGAAACACCTACCCAAAGAGGGCTTCCTTGGCCTCAGACCCTGTGTGGATCCTCAGGAAACAAGTAGATTATACATCAGAATTTCTGCTCAGGATGTGGAACAGGGGTCTTTTTACCTACTGCTTCTCCCAATGGCCAAATATTTCTCAAGATGTGTTAACTTATTTGCATTTAAAAGTTTGAGCAGATACAGAATGGCTGAACAGATTCTCGCTAGTGTCTCAAATGCTGTTGTCAGCAGAGCCCTGGGGCAGTGCATTATCCAGCTTTGTATTACTATAATGTAATATCTGACATAATTAACTTATAAGAGAAAAAGCTCATTTTTACTTATAGTTTGGGGGATGCCTGCCCATGACCAAGTGGCCCCATTGCTCAGGGCCCCTGGAGAGGCAATGAAGAGTGACAGGAGTGCACAGTGGAGCAAAACATCTGACTTCAGAGCCTAAAAACAAAGAGAAACAGGAAGAGACTGGGGTCCCACAGTTCTCTTTGATTGAATAACCCCAGTGACCAGGGACCTCTTACCAGACCCCACTCTTAAAGATGCTACAATCCCTCATTAGCACCACCCAAGCCTGAACATATGATTCATTGTGGGACATTCATTCAAACCATAACAAGTGGGAAATTAGAGAGATTGATCAGAAGGAGCAATATTCTGTCAGGGTAGACCTTAGCACAACTGGTTTCTGCAATCAAGGCTAAGTAAAATGTTACATCAAGAGGATACGAAGCCAAATGGAATCCGTGCCTGTATAAGAATAAGTAGTTTGGTATAGCTGAAATGGGTATCAAGTGAAAATTTAAGTGTGAAACTCAGAGGAAAAAAACCTCAGAAGTTAGATTGTGGACATATTGCAGAGGGCAAACAATGCTTTGTAAAAACATTACACTTGATCCTGTAGTCAGTGAAGAATAATCAAAGGTTTTAAGATAGATGAGTAACTCAATTATGTTTGTGGTTTAATAAGACAGTGCCAATGTCAGCAATTATTTCTTTGACAAAGTTATTTAATTTTCCTTTGTACCAAGCAATAAGTCTTGGGATAACTACAAAACAAAACAAGATGAAAAAGGTGGTCTTGCCTTCACAAGTCGTATATATAGCCTATTGAGGAAGACAGTTTCATAAGCTGTTGTGTTAAACTGGGGTGTGCTTTTGAATGAGGGTATGGGTGCTATTGGAGCATGTGGCAGGAGTGCTTAAATAAGTCTAAGATTTCAGAGATGGCTTTCTTGCTTGCTTGCTTGCTTTTTCTGGTACCAGGGATTGAATTCGGGACCTTGAGAGGCAGGTGGTGGAACCACTGAGCTAAATCCCTGGCCCCACTGAGCTAAATCCTAACCCCTAGGAATGGTTTTAAAGAGAATTGGCACTAACTTTACACTGAAGGGTGGATATAAGCGGTACAAGAAAGTGAGAGGAAGAAAGGTCCCATCAGAGGGTCTACCATGCCAGAAGGAACCTACAGAAATGAGCATGTTGCTCTCAAGGAACCCGAGGGAGTTCAGCACAGTTGGCAAAATTGTAGTGTAAGAGGTGCTGAGAGATACCTGAGAGGTAGCAAGGATCTCACTTATGAAAAATGTGCAGATTAAAACAAATAATAATTATTGAACTAAATGAATAAAAATGTTATGAATCACCCTTGATCTTTAGTACAAATAAGTTACCTTCTCTTTCAAAGCAGCCTGTACTTCCCAAGCCATACTTTTAACAGCTTACTTTGGCAGACAGAATGGAACCAGCGTTTCCATTTGGGAAGTCACCTCATCTCCATGTGAGTTGCTTATGCAGCCCATGACACTCTCTGGGGTAAGCCCTTCTTTCAAGACTGGAATCTCAGTGCATACAATGACTGTGGCATCAAACCCTAGAAAATGATACTGAGACATTTATAACGGGAATAATAACCATAACAATAATCTGCCCTCTTGTTCTACCCTGCTTCTGTTCCATACAGCCAACATCTTATTTCATATTTATTTTATATTTTATCACCTTTGCCATGTATCTATAAGTAGATTATATATGCTCCTCTATTGGTGACTCTGGGTGTTTTGTTGTCTACTTTCATCGTAACAGAAAAGTAAATATGATACATACTTTTGAAAGAAGAAATGTGTACTACTTTGACCAAACTCAAAATGAACAAAGACTCGTGGAACAAGAAGTTGTTTGCTTTGCATCACCTGTAATTTACAAGAGCAAACACGATGCTCCAGGAATGTGTGCAATGTATGTTATCCTAAAGTTGAGGTCATCCTCTCACTTGTCAGAACACGACTTTTAGTCCTAAATTCCGGAACTTTAAAGGCCTGTGAAATAGTTGGACAGGCTCCAAAGGAGAGCAATGAAAGTGATAAAAGATTAGAAGGCTAATACCTTTGAGGGAAGCCTAAAAGAACAAGAATTATTTCTCCTCTCAATGAGAAGTCAGAGATAATTTAATCTTGAAGTATATGAAGGCTTTTATGTGTAGAGCAATGATGTCCAAATACAGGGAACTGCGAAATGAGGTCTGGGGAAGGCAAAGGAACCCTGGCTGGGGCAAGCAGGATGGAGGCTGTTGTTATGTGTTGGGTGTTGGCACTGTAAAATGCCCTTCTCCTTCAGAGGCCCAGAAGACTGGATATTATCTAGCAATGAGGTGTCGTGTTCTGTCTGCATGAACACTGGGGCAAGATAAATGACTTCTAAGAATCTCTAAATTCAGTAGTTTTGGGGTTTTTTAAAGGTCTTCCATTTGAGAGGACTCTAAGGGCAAATAAATTATTGCCCAAGGCTTTGTTCATATGCTTTTTTGAAATAGTAGCACACCCTGATTACTATTGGTAATGTCTTTAACCAGCATTCCAGAAACTTCCATCATATTACCAGTTTAGAGAGTCTTTTCTATACATAAAACTTTAAAAATTATTTCTATTCCAATCCTCCTTAGGTCATCTCTATTCCATTTATATTTTTCTGAACCACCTCACCTGTTCTTTTCAAAAATGAGGATGATAAATATATAATCTAATAGTTTAGTTGAAATAAACATTGTTCCATTTCAGAAGCAAAATCTATGCATAGAGACACCTGCATGTTTTTGGATGTGTGGTAAGTTATAATTTTATGACAGACAACAACATAACATTCTATTTACAATCTTTTTAGAAAGGTGGATGATAACAGAAGCTAGGACAATACAATAAAATACTATGTCTGCAATAAAAAGTCAGACTTCACTCTCCTGAAATGGGCTCATGCAGATCACTATATCTCTGTTTACGGGGAATTTTAAGATAGTCACAAAACAAAACTGCCAAGCATGAAAGAATAATTTCTTTAGCAGCTGTTCAGTTAGGTCAAAAACACAGAAAGTACTGAAGGTTACAAAAGTATAGTCAGAACTCTTGGGAGTTTAGTAGTATTGCAGCAGAGATTTCAAAATCATCTGGTCATGCCCCCACCTGATGTTAGAATGCTTATCATTTGTCAGAAGATTTTAGAAGCTGGAGATCAATTCTGTCATTTGACTTACTGCCTCATGCCATCACAACCGAGGAGACAGAGTTAATAAATAAAAGCATAGATGTTTCTGATGCTTAGTTCAAAACAGAAACAAATATGGATCAATAGGGACAATCTGACACAATATCCCAATTTCTGCCCAGACAGCAGTGATAGGAAAGCTATTGTGCACAATAGCTGGAAACCTGAAAACCTTCTCTTCAAATGCACTATTGACAAAAAGCTGGACAGAACAAGCAGTTAAATGAGGCTGAATAAATGCTCATATGGAGGGCTGGAAATCAAAACTATATTTGGTGAAAAGTAACCAAAAGATAAAAAAGCACAAACCAAAGGGCATCATATGAAATATTGCTGGCTTTTTTGTAGTTCACAGCTCCAAATTGAAATATAAACTCAGCCCATGCCAGATTTGTTTTTTTCCCTACTACTTAACTTGAGTATTTTTTCTACTGTATTTATACAGCTTTGGCTATTGCTATGGCTTAAATATGAAATGTCCCTCAAAGACCATGTGTCCAGGGCTTGATTCTCAATGCAGCGGAGTTCAGAGGTGGGGCCTAGGAAGGTAATTGGGTCATGAGAGTGCCAGTCTCAGCAGCGGATTAATGTGCTTGTGAGTTCATGGCTGAACTCCCTGTTGGAGGAAATAAGTAACTGGCAGCATGGCTTTGGAGGACAAATCTGGGCCTCAGTCCCTTCATCTCTGGCTCTTGCTTTTCCTCTTTCCCTCCCTTCCTTCCTTTCTTCCCCTCTTTCTCTTTACTTTTTGCCGAACTGGTCATTGAACCCAGATCCTTCAGTGTTGAACTACATCCCCAGCGGTATTTTGTTGTTCTTTAAGACAAGGTTTCACCAAGTTCCTAAATTGCCTGGGCTGGGCTTGAACTTGTGCCTTTTCTGCCTCAGCTGTTTGCAGGCTGCCATGAAGTGACTAACTCCAGCTGGCCATGACTCTCCATCACATCTCCACTTCTCTGTAGGCCTGAAACAATGGAACCAGCTGATCATGGACCAAAACTTCTGAAACTAGGAGCAAAATACAAACTTCCTTTTCTAAGACAACTTTCTCATGTTACTTTGTCACAGTGACAAAAACCTGGCTGACACACCTGAACTGTTTCTCACCAGACTTTCTTTTACTTTTAAAAAATTTCTAATGAAACCTACATTTTATAAAATAGGAAGAATTAGTTAAAATTTTAACACTGAAGTCATCTTACGGAACTTCCAATGTAAATGTTTTTCTTTTACCATTGGGTTTAAAAGAGTGGAGTGATGGGCCAGGGATTTGACTCAGTGGTTCCACTGCCTGCCTCACAAGAGAAAGGTCAAGAGTTTGATCCATGGAAAAAAAAAAAAAAAAGAGTGGATTGATTAAAACAGGAGTTAACATAAATCAGCATACTGTGACCATGAACATGATGTTTATCAAGATGACTCTTTGAGCACCTGTTAACCTTGCATGACCTTAACATTCGTAGATCCTATGTTGTACTTTCTACAGCAGTCCAGCAATACATTGGTATTACAGAAGCCTCGGTGATTTCATACTGTTTGTGCCACAATGAGTCACATTTGCTTTTACAAAGGCTAAAGGTGTGCTTGGACTATGAAAAAATGTTTCTCATTCGTACAGATGCAACAAAGTATAACCCATCGTAGGCTCCACTTAAAATTTAAATCTTTTCCCTATTATACTGTACTGATTTGTGGTAAAACAAAAACAAGAATTAACTGAAATTAATAAAACTTTTCTCCCAATTAAAAAATGAATATAAATGTACAAGGTTTGAAACACTATCACATTTGATAAATTTCTCAATTCTAAGAAAATGATAGTTCAAATGAAAATCCATTTTAGGGATAGAAAAATCAAGATTCTGCAATTAATGCAATTTATTAAAAGTCATAGATGCACTAGGTCTACCTACAACCCAGGTTTTCTGAATTGTGATGAGGAAACTTGCCCAGTCCACCCCAAACGTGAACATATATAGAGAGGGCTCCCAGTTTATGACCATGTCATGTCACAAAGATGCATTAGCAAGAGGTGGCATTCTTTTCCCCATTGAATCATTAGAATAAAGAAAATCTGCTTTCTAGAGAAGAGGTAATGGCCAGTTTTTCAGTAATTATTTCTAATCCTTTCTACAATGATATTTGTGAAAGAAATCACATTTATGGGTCAATCCTGAGCCATAGGGCTATGACTCAGTGCAGAGAATCCAATTCTTTGTCACTAACTCCACCCTAGATCTAACAGAGATGGGGTGACTAGGTGGGAATTCCATGACATCATTCTGAGGAGCTATTTCTTTATTCTTCCTTAGATGATCTGTTTTAAACTATGACTCCCATTCTTTTCCTTTTCGAGAACAAAGAAATTATTTCTTCCTTTTCCATGGGAGAAATTTATTCCTAATCTTCGACCGGAATTCCTTACGATGTATTCTTTACTATAGCTTCCAAAACACATCTCTTGGAACTTAAAAAAATGTGCAAATAAATGTTTTCTAGCCCTCCAGGCTTTGGAAGGTTGTTCTTTATCTTGCAAACTCCTCAAGTGTCCATCTAACATGCAGAGGATGCCTGGGGCCTGCCCTGCAATATGTCTCCGTATTCCCAATTGTCTCCTGTTCTCCTGATTCCCTCCAGCTCCCATTTCACACTCTGAGGAATACTCGACATCTTCCCATGTGGTGAGCCGCCCTTTCGACAAACCTTGTCGACTCCTGCTTTCCCTTCCTCTTTCACTCATAGTGCACTGCTGCGTGTGACAAAAATTTACTCAGTGTATGAGGGTAACCGGTGACAGTGATACCATATGGAAAGTCACTGGTGTTCACATCTCATGGCTAGCTTTGTCTGCATTAGTTTTCCAGGTTGACAAAGTCCGCAAACTGGATGGCTTAAAACAACAAAAATTGTAGCCTCGCTGTTCTGAAAGAAAGAAAACGTTGGCAGGGCCACACTCCGGAGACTTGTAGGAGAGAATCCTTCCTTGCCTCTCTCCTTGGCATCTGGTGCTGGCCATCAATCCTCAACATTTCTTGGTCTACAGATGCATCACTACAATCTCTGCTTCCACCGTACATGACATTTTCCCTGTGTGTCCTGTCTTTACATGGTATTCTCTTCTTTGTGGCTTAATTTCCTTCTTCTTTTAAGGACAATAGTCATATTGTATCAAGAACCCAATATAGTCCAGTATTACGCTGTCTTAATTTAGCTAAGTACTTCTGTAACAACTCTTTTCCCCAAAAAGGCCATATTTAGAGATATTAAAAGTTAGGGCTTGTACTATTTAGAGTTCAGTAGAGGAGTAGAATCATTATAAAATATGTTTACTTGTACAAAGGGATATATTAGATAGGTCTACGCAATCAGAAGAGGACGAGTCACAACGGCCATCTGTGGGATCAATGGCAGAAGAATACAAAATGGCAATCTCCATGCTGGAGTGCCAGCGGATCCAACAGCAGCCAGATGTTGAAGGCCCTAGAAGCTCTCTCTAGTCACCAGTCTGAGTCTATGTTGGAAGGCTGAAGAAACTGGAGACCAACTCCAAATGCAATGGCAGACCAGAGATCCTCCACAAAGGGTAGACTTCCTTCTTCCTCCCCTTTGTATCCCATCCAAGCTAGGAGCTTATTGTTTGGTCCCACTCATATGTGGGGTGAGCCATCTCCCCTCAGGCTGTTGGCTACATGTCAATTATCCCACAGGCACACTCAGAATTTTACTATTCTGCTAGGTGGTCCTGATTCAAATCAAGTTGATATATCACAATTTTAATGATTACAGGGCTCAAACATATATATTTTTAGAATACAATTCAACATATAAAATGTCACAGGTAATTTCTCTCTGTCTACCTTTTCTTTGACGCAGCCATACCATTTGGGGGGCTTACCTCATCCTCTTACAATCTACATCCTCGATGTCAACCTTTTGGCTTGCCTGGCTAAAAGAGAAATTGTTTTGGACAACATATAAAATATCTAATAGAGTTAATGTATATTAATAGAGAAACTTCCTTTTAAAAACCTGTGTAATATAATATTTAAAAAATGAAAGCCACATAAACATAAAAGCAGTGGGATATTAGACTTTGTTTTTACAAAACTACTGCACGAATGTCTGGTTCAATGGAAGTGTTTGCAATTCTTAGTGAGTTTTCAAGATACTCCCCAGACCTTTTTGACCTAGTTTTACTCTGTGTGCTCAAAGTTCAATGTACATGATACCACAAAGCAATGATATGAATTAGGATTGATTATGAAGCAAAGGGTATTTTCTTCTTGGAAGATAAATTTTATAAAAGTATAGCAAAAAGACCAGAGATGATCAAATTTTTCTTTGGAGTGAGTGTAAGATTATAACTCTGTAAATTCCATTTGAAAATTTGCAGGTAATTATGTTGACTGAAACTGGGGTCTCAAATATACCAAAAACTGGTGATTTTTTTTTTGAAATCTTGAAACCTATTTTATAATTCTCTTATGGAAATTGAAAGCAAGGCTGTATATATTTTACTGTTCATTATCCAATGTATCAAGTGTATAATATTGTTAAAACAAGCTTGCCAGGTCACATCGGTGGAGGTGGTATTTGATATGTGAGAGCTTCCATACAACTCACTGAGTTTAGTGAACACAGGAGGCACAGTTCGCACTGCACTGAGCCTTCCCCTGCCAGCATTTTGTTATCCTCTACACGTCTGCCCTGGAGCACAGCAGAGTAGAGTTACAAAAATATTGCTAAAACTCACATGATTACATTAAAAGTTTACAATATTGTAAAGCTGGAGCTGCACTACTAGCTATTCAAGGCTGCATGCAGTCCATATGCCATGGGTTAAACCTGTACTAGGTGAACTCCCTCTTAAGACCTAGGCCTACAGCCGGGCATGGTGGTGCACACCTGTAATCCCAGCACTCAGGAGGCTGAGGCAGGAGGATTGCTGTGAGTTCAAGACCAACCTGGGCTACATAGTGAGCTCCAGGTCAGTCTCAACTACATAGTGAGATCCTGTCTCAAAATAGCAAAAAAAAAAAAAGACCTGGGCCTACAATCGCCAGTTGTCTGACTGGACTTCTGGAATAGGTGATTTCATCCAGAGGGTAAGTGAGTGTAAGCAAGTGTTGTTCTTGGTACTGTTGAAGACCTTTTAAAAAACACTAATTTAGTATGTCTGTGTTCTGTGCTTTCTCATGAGTCTTTGGGTTTCCTCTCATGAATTAAGCTTTTTTTCTAGTAATATCTTTTAAAGTACTGTATTTTATATAGTCGCCTTAATCCACTACTCCTTCAGGTGATACCAATTTATCACCTGTTGTGAGCAATAATGATTTAGTAAGGTGTATTTTTCTCTTCTCTAGTTACTCCACTTCACCATTATGTTTAGTTTATTACATTTTCTTTGCTATTCTTTTTTACCTTTAAGTATACCTATGCCTCTATTACTTGATTTACTACCCTTAATGAAGTCTTCTGATCCCTGGTTACAGAAGAGGAGCCAGCAATACTCACACTACTTCTCCGTTTCCTCTCTGCTCTTCCGAAATGTTGTTAATCATATCTGCAGTGATAAGGTTTATAAATTTAACAATATATTTTGTTATTATAATTCCCATATCTTTATTTTAGATTTAATCGCACATTCACAAACAACTATCAGGCATTTTGCAGTACTTTCTTTGGTTTTTGACACCCATGGCTTGTCAGTACTTGTGTGATATTTTTAATAAATTATTATTGTTTTCCATAATGACTTCTTTGTTCTCTTCCTGAAAGACTCTAAGTATATATGTGATACTCTTCTTATCTATGTTCTCTGTCTTTTATTTCTAGTAGTCACTTTTAATTTTTTTCATTCACGTTTCATCAAATTTTGAAATCCGTGACCCATGCTGTGGCTTCAGAAATGAATATTCACTTTTCTACCACTTCTAATATGATCTTCATTTCTGATTGGTTGTTTTATTATTTTTCTTAATTCTGTCAGCTCATGTTTCATTTACTTTTATACCTTGGTCTGCTTTCCCCTTGTTTTCTGCTTTGAGATCTAGACCCATAGAGATGATCTGCTGCATTAGAGATTTAAGCTTATTTATATAACATAGTTTAATCATAATTTCCATGACAAGTATTTATAATGAAAATCATTTTACCTCCTCTTCTTCCCTATTCTTTTTCATCTTTTATACCGGCAGTATCTTTGTATAGATTCTGTACTATTGTTTCACAAAGATTCAACTTTGAATGAGATGCATTTTTCCTCAACTGAGGGATGTTTGTGTTGGGGATAGATGGCCATATCCCTAGTACTGAGAAACTTCCAATGATATAGAGCTGTATATGTGAGCAGGTTGATTCTGCTTTTTCTTCTCTTAACCAGTCAAGATCAGGAGCTGCAGTGTAACTACAATTCCATGCCTCTCTCCTTTGATCTGCCTCACCAACAGACAGCTGCCTGCAAACAAAGGACAAGCTTGTGTGATTCTTTTATTAGATCCACCTCCTTGCTTTGCCTTGGTATCAGACTGTGTCTTCAGAAACAACTAGAGACTCAGTTCCTAGTTTTCCAAGCAAAATAATGTCAGTTTCTCTTTTCCAAGTAGCCTGCTTTTTAAAAGAATTGTGCTCATTGTCTACATGTCAAGATCTGCACCCATGGGCCTCATTTCTTGGCCGGATCTGCACCTCTGTTTGACTTTCTCTGTACCTGGTAGCCACATGCACACTGACTGTAGTTACAGAGGTCTTTTAATTGCATCAAACATGAAGGGCTGTTTTTTTCCTTTCAAGTCAGGTCACCCTTACTGTTTGAAGTTATCACCAGAGACAAGGGGATGAGTACAATGCTTGTGCCACTATTATTTAAATCCCCAAATGAAAGTTGCTCTCTTATTTTTGTTTTAAATTTCCTTTAACCTTTATTTTTTTTAAAAAAAATCCACATAGATGAGAAAATTGAGAAACTGTATTCCAAAAAATTATCTATGGTCATGATATAGCACATATAGAACAAAAATTCTCTTGCTCCACTACTCAAACTCAAAGAGCTTGACACTATATCATACTTTTTCTTTGACATAGCTTTAATGGTAGATTTGACCTTATTTCTAAGAAAATAAACATTAAGTCTGGACTTTCCATGAACTAAAAACCTCACATTTAATTTCATGCTTGAAAATACAGTTTCTATGAGATATGAAAAGTTTGGAAATGTTTCTCCAGTGATCCTTTAATACATATTCTATTTACTGTCAGACATAGAACTTGATAAAGGATAATTAATACAAAAAATTTGAAATGTTACTATATTTGCTTGAATCTATTTTATTTAAAGATGACCCATTCCTATATCATTTATACATCCACATTTGTGGCCATCTGACTTCTTAAAACTGTTAAACTAGAGTGATATGTCACTTTTATAGCATACCTAGTTATCTCTTTCTCTTTTTGCTGAGTACTAGAAGGTAAATGTGATGCCCACATTTAGATAAATTCAGATATACTACAATATCTGACACCTATAGAGAAATCTAGAATTTTTCCCTTAACATTAATAGAAATTTATCTTGGTTAATCTTCTCATTGCTGAGACAAAATACCTGACACCCAAAGTTAAAGGAGGAAAGGCTTATTTCGCTCATAGTTTGTAGAGGTTTCAGTCCATAATCAACTGACTCCAAGGCAGCATGGCACGGCATTCAGGCATTGCAGAAAAGACAGTTCATGGAGGGCAGAAGGTAGCAAAGCAAGCAAGGGATGATCACAGCTCTCTGTATCCCTCATTTTTTATTCAAGCAGTTTAGAGCATTGCACTCACAGCCTTATCCTAGTGCCCTTGATCCTAGCTTTGCACCATGAATCAATCCCAGCCTCACACACTCCTAGATCCAGCCACCTCTGCAAAAAGCCCCGCCTATGACTGCATACGGCTTGGGAGACTGGAGATCTAAACACAAGTCATAACAGAACTGAAAAAAAAAAAACTGTACTTTTAGGTACGAATATCTAGGCTTTATTCACATATGTGTCACAAAATCAGTACAAATCAGTAGAAATTAACCAAGCTAAACCTTACAGGCACTTGAAGACTTTGTGTAAAAGCATTGTGAATAGATTGCTCAACATGCCCTAACTTTTCTTTTAGCGTTATATCTATGCTGCCAGTTGTGGATGGGCAAATATCTTTTAGCTTCTTTGTTTGAGAGCAGAGACAATAATGTGTTTGGCCTACTACAATTGTTTTGTTGCTTGGCACAGAGCTTTAATTATTCTTTGATATATCGCAAGATATAATTGATCTCACAGTAACCACATTGTTCTTTTGCTGAGGTCCTTTTGTGTCTACTCTAGTTTCTGCTTAGACTCTAGTTTTTCCATGAATCTTTGAGCTATTCTCCATGAGTCCTAGTAGTATTTTCCTGAATACATTCTGACAATGAATAAAGTAATATGAGGGTGATTAGATACTTCTATAAAAAATAAAATTTGGGGTTGGGGATGTAGCTCAGTGGCACAACCACACCTGCCTGGCAAACACAAGGTCCTGAATTCAATTCCCAATACTGGAAAAAAAAAAAAAACTCTGCTTGTTGAAGATAAAAACAAAGTGTACATATCTCCGAGGAAGATCAGTTATGACTTAAAGAGTTTATAATTTTTACCTAGGTAATTGTCCAGACTACTTGCATTTCAGTTCCATCTGAATAAAAGTGGCGGTGTTTGGAAAGTTTTTGCTAAAGATCTTTTTAGCCCACCCACTGATATCATGTACAACATTAGGTGTGACATTAGCTATGTATGTAACAAATTGAAATGAAAATATTTTATTTTAAAAATAGAGCATAAATTGGGTACTTAAAGATTAAGAACCACAAGGTAGTAACAATCATTATACCTTCATTAAGTAGTTACAGTTTGGAAATAAGTCGTCCGTCGTTGCTATCGATGATACGGATCGAAGCAATAATCGTCTTTCAGGAATTTCTAGCATATTTCTGGAGATGATGTGGAAATGAAGAGAAATACAAACTAAGCCTGAAAGAAATAATTTTCACAATTCTTAAATGGTTAAATTCTAAGGCTAATGTGTTCAAAAGAAACTTCTTCAAGTCAGGGTCACACAAGGGAGATGATGAGGTTAATTAGGTATTAGAAGAGAGATGAAATTGGATAAATACAGATAAACAGGAGCTATTTTAAGAGTAAAAGAAGAATTTAACATATTTTGAAGGTAGGGAAGTTCTGAAAGTCATTGGTTAGAGGAGACAGTTTATATGAATGAGTCAGGGGAAAAAAATTTAGAAAGGAAGATTAGAACCAATCTCAGACTCTTAGTGCAAAAGGTGATGGCAAAGAGTTATTTATTCTATTGCCCCTAAATCAAGATAGTACTGTCAAAATCTGAATTTTAATGAAGACTTATTTTCTTTGTGATGTTTATGGAATTGGTGATTTTGTTAATTACCACTTTAGGAATCTTTCACTTTCATTTGAAATTGTGTCTTCCTCAGTGTTGGAGAGAAGTCTGTGGACTGCTTTATATAGGTCAAAATGAGCTAATTAATGCTGTGGCAAAAAGATAACAACTGACACGTCAGAGACAAAGGTATGTCTCATGGGTCCATTGGAGACTGCTCCACTTGAAGACACAGAGATTCAGGCCAGCTGGGCCAACTTTGTTGTCCGGCTGCACTGTCTGGAGCATTTGGCTTTCAGGTTGCTTTGGCAAGAGACAGCACAGCTGTGTGGATACATGCTGGCCCTTCAATCTGCATCCTACTTGTAAGCGCACTTAGCCTCCCAACCTGCAGTGTTTGTGAAACCAGAACAGGTGGCTATTTGATGACTTGCTTCATTTATGTTACATACATCAATGGAAGGCACATCCCAAATTTCCCCCTATTTTGATTCTTTAAATACTTCTTTTCTTCAAATCTTATATTTGGAGATTTTATTTTTTATTAAGTTATAGGGTACATTTAAAGCAAACAATACAGTTACATTTATCATTGGGATCTTGTATCTTCACATGATATATCCTGGTTCTTGTTTTTTCCCCATACCCCTCCCCAGCCTTCACCCCCTTCCCTATTTACAAAGACTTTGTTTCCACTTTTCATTTTTTTCACATTTGTTCTTTTCCCTTATTTCCTTTTCCCTCCCCTTCCCACTTCTCCTTTAGCCATTTCCTCCTATTTCACACTTTCAATTATACCATTTGAACCTAATTTATACTTTTACTTTTTCACACCAGAGAAACCATTCAGTATTTACTCAAGTGTGTCCTATTTATATCACTTAAGAGTATAGCCTCATTGTGCATCCATTTAGCTATGAATGCTTCTAGTTTATCATTCTTTATGGCTGAGTAGTACTCCATTTTATACAAAAAAACACATCTTTATCCAGTCTCCAGTTGATGGGCATTTGGGTTGTTTCCAAGTTTTAGCTATTACAAACTGTGCCACTATAAACATGGGTGCGCATATATCACTGTGATATGATTCTTTTAATTCTTTTGGAAAGATACCCAGCAGAGGAATAGTTGGGTCAAATGGAACCTCTAATCCAAGTTCTTTGAGACATCTCTATATTGATTTCCACAGTGGTTGCACCAGTCTGCACTCCCACCAACAATGGAATAGGATTCCTTTCTCCCCACAGCCCCACAAGGATTTGTTATTGGTTGATTTCTTGATAGCAACCATTTTTTCTGGGTTAAAGTGAAATTTCAGAGTTGTTATCATCTACATCTCTCAAATGACCAGTGATACAGAACATTTTTATATATTTATTTGCTGCTTTTTCTTCTTTCAGAAATGTCTGTTCATTTCAGATTCCCATTTTTTAATTGGGTCTTTGTATTTGACTCTGATTTTTTTGAGTTCTTTATATATTCTATATAGTAGTCCTACATCTGAGGAGTAGCTAGTAAAATTTTTTCCCATATTGTAGGATATCTCTTAGCTCTGTTGGTGATTTCTCTTGTACTGCAAAATCTTTGTGCTACAATGAGATCCCAGTTGTTGATTCTTTCTGCAAGTTCTTGTGCAGCTAAGGATTTGTTAATAAAAGTCTTCTCCTATGCCAATGTCTTCAAGAGTTCTGCCTAATTTACTTTCCAATAAGTTTAGTGTTTTTGTTTTGATATTTAGATCTTCAATCCACATTGATTTTAGTTTAATGTATGGTGAAAGATAGGGATCTAGTTTTAATCTTTGGAAAGTTGAAAGCCAGTTTTTCCAACACCATTTATTAAAGAAGCTATCTTTCTTCCAGTAAGGATGGTTAGCTCCTTTGTCAAGGATGACATAGTTGAGTTTGTTCACTGTTGTTTCTGCATCTTTTTTTTTTTTTTGATACCAGGGATCAAATTCTGGTCCTTGCGCTTGTGAGGTAGGCAACAGAACCACTGAGCTAAACCTCTTTCCCTGCATCTTCTAATCTATTCCAATGATCCTCAGGTCTGTTTCTTTGCCAATCCCATGTTGTTTTTATCACAGTAGCTTTGTAGTAGTTTCAAGATGGGAACTTTGATACCCCCTGCCATGTCTCTGTTGCCTTAGAATGCTTTTTGCTATTCTAGGTTCTGGTTCCAAATGAATTTTTGGATTGTTTTCTCAATTTCTGTGAGATGTTGGGATTTCAATTGGGATTGCATTGAATCTGTATAGAAGTTTTGGAGGTATGGCCATTTTCACTAGGTTGATTCTCCCTACCCAGAAGCAAGGGATGTCTTTCCATCTTCTTATATCCTCTTCTATCTCTTTTTTCAGAGTGCAGTAATATTCAGTATAGAGGTCTTTTTATCTCCTTTGTTAGATTGATTCCTAGATATTTCTCTCTTTTTTTGGGGGGATGTTATTGTGAAAGGAATTGCATTCCTAATTTTTCTCTCAATGAGTCTGTTATCAGTGTATAAGAAGGCTATTGAGTTTTGAATGCTGACTGTGTGTAGCACTCTACTGAATATGTCAATTAAATCCAGAAGTCTTTTGGCCCAGTTTTTTGGGTCTTCTATTTAGAGTATCATGTTATCAGCAAATAGTGACAGTTTAACTTCTTCATTTCCTATCTTTATTGCTTTTATTTCTTTCTCTTGTCTAATTTCTGTGGCTAATGTTTCTAGAACTATATTGAACAGTAGTGGTGATAGTGGATATCCTTGTCTTGTTTCTGATTTAAGTGTGAAGGTTTTCAGGTTTTGACCATTTAGAATGATATTAGCTGTTGGTTTTTCATAGATAGCCTTTATCAGGTTGAGATAAAGACCATCTATTCCAATTTTCTGCAGGGTTTTATTATGAATGGGTGTTGAATTTTGTCAAATGCTTCTTCTGCATCTATTGAGATGATCTTATGGTTCTTCTCCTTGACTCTGTTGATATTTATTGATTTATGTATGTTGAACCATCCTTGCATCCCTGGGATAAATCCAACTTGTACAGAGTGTATGATCTTCTTGATGATAGCCATCATGGCTAGTTGGAGTCCTACAAGCCTCACTTATCTTTATGTCAAATTCTTCTCCTCTGGGAAGTTTTCTGTCATTAATTCTGTGAACAGATTTTTTTTATGTCATTTGAACTTACTCTTGCTACTTCATGGATTCTTATCAGTCTTATATTGTTCTTCTATGTATCACCTAAGAGGTGAGGATTGATTTCTCATGGTCCCTTACTGTTTTTAAGAGATCTTTCTTTTTATGGTCACTGACCATAATCCTATTTTCTATATCTGAAATTTTATCTTCATGTTCATTCATCCTGCTGTGAATGCTTTCTATAGAGTTTTAGTGTCCTGGATATCTGTTTGAATCTGTTTAATGAATTCCATTTCTTTCCTATGTTGGACATTCAAGATTTCCATTTTTCTCCTATGCTGGACATTCATGGTTTCCATCATGGTCCTGAGCTCATCTTTTTTTTTTTTTAAATCTGTTTCTGTTCTGGAGTTTCTAATCATGTCTTTCATTATTCTCACCATCTCTGTAGTTAATTATTTGGGAAATTATTTCTCTTTTGAATTTTTCTAGAGCCTCATTTATCTGTTTTGTTTTGTTTTGTTTTTTTCTTCCTGTGCTATTGGTTCAGGTTGTCCAGATGGGGAAATGTTACCTCATTTCCCCCAGAGTTTACCTTTGGTAAGGTGGAACTCTGTGTTTGTGTCTTGTTTAAATGCCTTCTTGTTTCTATTTTTGTCATTGATACAGTCTGTTGTTTAATTCCTGGGTTTATACTTCAATCTTCTGGATATAGCTTGTCTTTAGGTTTTGAGTCTCTAATGACTCTGAGGTAATTTCATTTTCATTATAAAAAGGAAGACAACTGATTAGATCAATCACAACACCTTAGCCCAAGTGATTCCATCAGCAATAGAATAGCATCAAGCACAGCTTAGAAAATGACAATTTCTGTTAGTTATTAATCTATCACCTCTAACTGTGTGAATTAAATCAAAATAGAGGACAGCCCAAAACATGTTTATAGTGAATAAACTCTTTAATATAGCAACTTTACCATTCAGGATGGGGACTTAGAAGGAGTTAGGGAAGGAGGGATAGATAGGTAGGATAGAGAATGGTTAGAAGTGAGGTCAGAGGAAGATCACACAAACTCTAGGGAGCTGTTGAAGAGAAGAGGAGAAGACAGAACAAAATATACAAAAGAATAGAACAAACTAACAGCAATACAGAGGCTAATTGCTTTCTTTTAAGACTAATGGCAATTGAGAGAAGGAAAAAGAAAAGGAAAAGAAAGAAAATAAATTTGAATTAGGATAGGAACAGGAGCACAAAGGGAGAGCAATGGAGATTGAGGAGGGGAGAGAGAGAGTGTGAGAGAGAGAGAGAGAAAAGAAGATAAGAAAAAGAAGATTCAAAGCACAAGGACCCAAGTTCAATCCCCAGTACAAAAAAAAAGAAGATTCAAAAAAAGGAAAAAATTGAGAAAAGAAAAAGATAAAATTTTTTAAATGATTAACAATAAGAGGAAACTATTGCTTTGAAAATAAAAAATACAAATTGAAATAGAGAACGTCCTTCCAGGTACGCCTTTGTTAACACAATAGACATCATGAGCAGGAGTATGCAGGTCTAAGTTAGTCTCAGCAAGCCAGCAGCTGTGCCCTGAGGTTCAGGCTGATTTTTGGCTGCAAGGCCTAATTTGAGATCTCTGACCTCCTGCTGGGTTGAACTCTGCAAGAGTCTATTGCAGTTGCCAGCCGTCTTTTCCCTCAAGTTAGACCAGGTTCCAATGTGAGGTGCTGTTCCCTCTGATTTACCAACTAAGGTTGTGTGGTGTGCCTTTATCACAGATTATCTTCACTTTCCCAGTGGACATCAATTTTCACCTAGGAGCTTCAGAGAGGCCCTCTTTCTCTTGTTTGCAGGGGATGGTGGACATGAACACTGCTGTGTTTGTGCCCAAGCAGCTGGGCTCCTGCAGTCTGCTGGGTTGAAGGGGTGGGCCTTCCAGCTGATGATTTTATTTTTAAGCTTTTCAATCATTGTATCTATTCTGATTCTAAGATTTGCTCACATTTTTTTTAACCTTCTTGGCCTACTCCACTTCACTCTGTTTAAAATATGTCCTTTCTTCAAAGGTCTCACCTACTATAAACATCTTCCTCAGTGTCTCATAGTCAAAATTAACTCTCCCTTTCCAAATCACTGGAGTACATATTTTGAACATCTAATGCTTGTCCTGGACCACTCTGTATTTGTAACTTTATAAAGCAGGCAATAAGTTTGCACTCCATATACTGGCACTCTTTAGAGATAGTTTATTTGTTTGTTTATTTTTTGTCAAAAATTGGACAGTCAAGACTACTACTGGCATCTTGTGGGAAGAATCTGGGAAGTTGTTAAATATCCCTCAATGCACATAACACCTTCCACAACTAACAATTATACAGTATTTGAGAAGACTGGTCATAAACACACATAAGGTGGAATCTAGACCCACACCTCTCACCATATCCGAAATTAAAATCAAAATGGATCAATGCTCCAAATGTTAAAACAGAAACACTTACTCTTCTAGAAGATAAAATAGGTACAACTCTGCAAGATCTAGGTGTTGCTAAGAAATTTCTGAACAAGACTTCAATGTCACAAGAAATAATATGAAGAATCAGGAAATGGAATCACATCAAATTGTAAAGCCTCTGCACAGTGAAGGAAACAATCTGTAGAGTGAAGAGACAACCTGTAGAATGGAAAAAAAATTGCCTGTTATTCTGTGGATACAGGACTAAAATATATAACTCAAAAAAATTAGACCCTCCAAAAAAATGGCAAGTGAAATAAATAGATGCTTCTGAGTATAAACAACCAATCAATACCTGAAAAGATGTTCAACATTTCTGGCCATAAGACAAATGCAAATTAAAACAACACTGGGATTCCATCTTACTCCAGAAAGAACAGCTATTATCAAGAAATCAAAAAAAGGCTGTGAAATAAAAGAAACTTTTTTCCTTTTTGTTTGGAATGTAAACTAGTATAACACTGTGGAAATCAATATGGATATTTCTAAAAAAAAGTAAAACTTTAAATTCTACTCAACACAGCTATTCTTCTTGGTATCTTCCCCAAAGAATTAAAGACATCTTATTACAGTAATGCATGTATAAGCATGTTTATAGAAGCACTATTCCTAATCGCTCAACCTTGGATGCTGCCCATATGGTGATCAACAGATGAATGGATAAAGAAAATGTGGTATTGACATAATGGAGTACTACTCTTCTGTAAAGAAGGATAAACTTGAGTTATTTGTAGGAAAATTGATGCATCTTTAGACAATAATGTTAAGTGAAATGAATAAGACAGATAAGCTTAAGTATGGCAAGGTTTCTTTTTTAAGAAACCTAAAATAGAAATAAAAATCAAAGTAAAAATAGTTAATACAAAATAGGGAGATAGATCTTTTGCAGATGAGAGAGACCAAGACATGGAGGAAGACAAACTGGAGAGGAGGGACAGACAATGTTTTGTGTACATGGACCAATTCCCCAGGAAGAATGAGAATGGTTACTTAGTACTACTAATATAAAAACTTAAAAAAATATCCAGCCAAAAACGTCAGGAATGAAAAATCATGCTACAGGGTATGAATGCCAGGGTGAGAATAATTTTTAACATGTTCCCTTCCTTCAGAATGTCATAATACTCTCTATCCAACATTAGGTAATGAATAGAGTCCAGAAATATTTAAGAATTGTCAGTAGTATTGCATAGAAGGAGAAATTAATTTTAAAATATCAATATTTGAATCTTCTAATGTTAGCTCACGATTTTCTCTTTTTCAGGTGAATAAGAACATTATAACTCCCCATTTCCCTTGCAGTTAAGTATGACTATTCCTTCTGGCCATTATGTTATAGGCGGAAATGACCAGAGACATTTCTGGACCAGAACAATAGTTGGGGCTGTGAAATACTACAGTTCTGTCTTCCTCACGTGGCTGAAATCATTGTGGATTCAAAGTAAGTTCTTCCCAAATGTGGGAAAGATATATGCTTAACCTAAAAGTTACCTGTCAATTCTTCACTGTCAGGTACATATGAATTTTTTTTAAATCTCAAGTTAAATTTGGCTCACTACTAAAATGTTAACTTAGTTTGATTTCTTTATGACTTCAGTTTTTTTCACTGAAGCTTGTACAGATGTTTATATTAATTGACCATTCTCTGATATAAATTCATTTTTCTGATAAATCAATAAAATTTTAATAATTTTTAAATCAAGTTTTCAAAACTTTCTTAATCAGTCATTTTTCTGCATTTGAATTTTGTCTAAAGATTAAAATCTGTAACATGAATTCTAATTTTATTGAATTCTTTTGGTGTGTGTGTGTTTTTAGGACAACACTCATGGGATAGAGAAGCAGAATAAAGTCATAGAGCCCTGGATTGAAGGCATGAGACAGTTCGAAAAGCTTTGTACTTAAAGATAGAAAGACTGGGTCCACTGGTTTATTGCTGTCTAATCCATGAACTTTATATAAATCTGTAACATGAATTCTAATTTTATTGAATTCTTTTGGTGTGTGTGTGTTTTTAGGACAACACTCATGGGATAGAGAAGCAGAATAAAGTCATAGAGCCCTGGATTGAAGGCATGAGACAGTTCGAAAAGCTTTGTACTTAAAGATAGAAAGACTGGGTCCACTGGTTTATTGCTGTCTAATCCATGAACTTTATATACACCCTCTGTCAACCTTTATGCACAATGCAAAAGGGAATTATTATTAGTGTGATGATAGTCTCTTGTTTTTGTTTTTTTGTTGCTACTGAATTGCATAACTATGAATTAGTAAGGTGAATTTTTTTTTCATTTCTTGCTTATACCCCAGATTGTGCAACAGTTACTTTTTGTCTTTTTCCCCAGGTATGAATAGTCCAGCTTTCTATATACCATTATTCTTAATTTAAATGTTTCACAAAATTCTACTCTCTGGAAAAGGAAATGGGAAGGATTCCTTCATTTTTCAAATTATTGTGGTATCTTTGGGATAAACAATTTCTATATACACTTCTCATTTTCACTACTTTATATAACACAGTATATATAACCTAGTCTATGATCTCAATAAAAGTTCAGGTAAAGTACTATTTGCTATCATATGAAATCATTTTTAAAAAGTAACTCAGCTGTAGCGGAGATTTATAGAATTAAATACTAGTAGTAGCAATAATTGTTTTTGGCTGGGTAGTGTTTCATTGACATTTTATTAATTATTTTATTTAATTTCACAACAATAGTACAAAGTAGATAAAAAATAACAATAAGGTAAAAATGAAGATAATATTATTTTTTAGATAGTGATAAATGATCTCTTTATTTTAAATCTCCCAAAGCATTTGTGTTCACTCTGTGGATTCAGTGTACAAACTATAATCTGAAAGAAATTGGTGGTATTTTTACAGTACGTGAACACAACCATCTGATTTATAGTTCAATCTGTTAATGCACTCCGTTATTAGGCCACCTGGCAGTTTTATGCATTGTGAATTTAAAGAGGAGCTCAATGTAACATAAGCTTTACAAGCTGGGGAAATATTATTGAAATGAAACATGAATGAGGACCATTTAAACAATAAAATAACGTGTAGAGACTATATATTTTTTAGTTTTAGCTAATACGTGCCTTAGGTATAAATTCTGAAATAAGTTGAGGTTCTTTATGAGACTATAAAAAAGAAATTCAAAATAAACTTATTATTATACTATTGTTAATCATGTAGTATTCATGTGCTTATAGAGAAGCAAAACTACAACCGCAAATTACCTCCGAGGAATTAAGATCGCATATCAACTACATTTTCTTTTAGTACCCACAGAAGTGTACTTGGGGAAATGCTGTCAGAATGAAAAACCAGAATTGGGAGATGAAAGAAAAAAACTATGACTTATTGACCATCTCTTTTATGACTCTGTTTTATTGTCATTTAAGGAATTTGATCCACTATTGTTGAAGTACAAAATAAGACCTGTAGAAAGATAATCCTAGAAAATATGTCATTGAGATTAAGCAGTGGCATACCAGTGAATTTGTATTAGACTTGAGAAAAGTACAACTAATGCAATGTGATGGTATTTATATTGTTTTTTAAATTCTATACCTATAGATATATTTAGGAAAAGTGTTATATTCATCATTGCAATCCATTAAATTGGGGCTCTGTACATTTAATGTCACTGATTTAGTCATCTTTAATTAACTTTATGAGTAGAAGTTATACAATAGTTATCATATTTATACAGACATTACACTACAATAAAAAACACTTTACTATGTATTTGCTTTTAAAAACAAGCAAACATCTTAAGGGAAACTATATTTTTGTTTATATGAATGTATCCACTTTTTCTCATTTTTAAAATTAGGAAAATGTGAAAGATTGATACAAATGTTATAAATTCTATACTGGAGTAATAAGATATATCTTAAAGGATTATGGAAAACAATGGCTTTTCAAACAGGTACTTCTCTAAAACTTATGAGGAAACATCAAAACTACTCGTTGTTTCAATGTTTCTCCAATATTAACTATCATGTGAGAAAATGAAATATACTTACTTATACTTTGGAAGACAAAACAAATATTTGAAATATATTCTGTAGCTCAGACATTATCATACTTTTAACTTTAACACTTACTTAATCACTGAATATTTAGATTCCATACCTTTATTCTGATGTTTCTATTTCATCTTTTTCGTTTCAGTTCAGAAATTTTGATGATACAATAGCCAAACTTATGGAAAAGGACAACTATACAAGTAAATGATCATGTAACAAATTAGTGTCTGTTGCTATTTCTCAATATTAATTGCAGCTTGTCATTTGGATTGATTTATTAAGTGATGATATTTGCATACTTTCTCTTTTGCCATTTACTGAGGTTACTGTGTATTATTTTGCCAGCCTAATGTGCCCTGATGACTTTTGATTTGGAAACTTGAGGAGGTCACAGGATATGATAAATTTCATTTTACTGAAGTGTACTGGTTATGAAAATTGCTTGTTCCAGTGGACGATTTCACTACTTCATTTACAGCGTAAGTGCTCATTGTGTTTCCACTGGCTGGGATCTGACCCCTATATTTCTCATTTTCCTTCTGAAATGTGGGTCAGCAGTGTTGTCAGATTTCTTCTCTCCTGTAAAACATTTTATTTTTAAATATTTGACACTGGAGTGTTCTAAAAGAACAGGTTAAAAAAAAAAAGTCCTGCTGGATGGCGTTTATGACTCAGAGAAGTATCATTGCCATTGACCTCACAACTCTTCTTAAATAGTGGAGAGAAGGGCAGCGAAATTGTGTCAATTAGGCTTCTTGGGAACAGCATTTAGCCTAACTCAACTTGTGCTTGGCAGCATAATCATGCAGATCTTGCTTCTCTATGAGAAGCTGTTCAAGCCATAATAATAAGGGTTCAGCAAATGTGAGCTTCCTTTCTCAATTGCAGATTTAGGAGCTGTGGATTTGTTATACATTCATTAAAAGGTTTTTTAGCATTGAAATGTAGCATTTAAATGTTACTTCAGATATACATCCTAATTCTCTGATTCACAATTGAGAGGTCAGACTTCTCAAAGCAAGAAGTTTTCTATCTATCTAAGATAATATTTTCTGTAATATATTATATACATGTGTGTGTTTCCCTTCCTCTATTTTCTGGTAATACATTCCACATGGTTATTTTTGGAGAGTATTAGCCCAAGGAGAATTGGTCAATATTCAGCAATTATTTGCTAAGAATAACTCATGCTCTTACCCAAAAGCCAAATTTTAGAATTTGGTACTCAGTGTATTCTCCAGTAACATTATAAGAGAAAACAAATTAAATTATAAAGAGAAAAGGAAGAAAATGGAAACAAAGTCTTTGTGAATAGGGAAAGGTGGAGGGGGGAAGAGAGGCTAGGGGAATGGGAAAAAAAATAAGAACCAAGACCTGTCATGTAAAGGTACAAGATCCCAATGATGAATGTAACTGTATTGTATATCTAAAATGTACTAATAAAGATTAATTTTTAAAAAAGAAATTAAATTATAAATCATAACTTGTCATAATCATAAACTTTTGTTAATTACTACAAAATTCTTATGACTTAAAAAAGTGCCAATTGCTCTTAGGCTAAATAAGAATGTAATAAAAAAAATGAATTTAAAATTCAAAGTAGAAGTATATAATCAATATATTTTGATAGAAAGTAATAGCTCCCTATGCTCTTATTTTCTGCCAAGTCACCATCTTAAAACTGTAGGGCAGTACTTCAGCTACGAAGGTAATAACCATTAAAAATATTTCTTTCATGGGGAAATTGTGTCTTGTCTAACCCAATAGGAACTTGACCTATTTGCTTCATTTATAAATGAACTTTTACCAGGCCTAGACTTGTTTCTCAAGGAGAGAAACAGAAAGAGAGATGGGACCAAGGCCAATAGTGCTTGCTTGCTTGGTCTATAAGAGAAGAATTATTTCTCCCTCATGGAAGAGAAGCCAGTTATAATAATCTTACCTAAAGACAAACAAAAGAGGCCCACTGCAGTAAATGCCAGCAAATGAATTAGGAAATCAAAAGAATAACAGCAGCTGGGTTAAGTCTCTTGTTGGTCACCTATTGCAGGATGGAGTTCCCAGCCAAGACTGGTCTCGTCCCTCTCTCACTATTATACATGCATACAGAATCCCAGCCATACTTCTGTGTTAGAGTCTAAATTCCTAAGCCAATTAGTGTTATGATTTTATCACAGCATTTCTTGGAAACTGGATTGCAGTAGTTATTATCCGTGATGGTTCTCACTCCCTGAGGTTAGTTGCTAAGGTTGAACCAACCATGAAAAACACCTCAGAGGAAATTCATGCTAGAAACTAATGATTGTGTTGAAGTTTTATCAAATAGAGTACCAGGGCCAGATTTAGCCACAAATATTCCTGTTACCTGATTGGAAACATTAAATAAATTCGCAAGAATGGCATTAAGACAAGATGATAAAAGGCTTGACTATTGAAAAGACCTAATGAAATTCTTTGCAGAGATTGTGCAACAACTTTATTACCAGGTGCAGAAACAGAGAATATGCTCTGGAGTGGAAACTTAAGCTTCACATTTTATGCATACTGTGCAGATGTATCTATACATTTTTGAACATTTAATTTCCCCTTTTTGAAAAGGTTTAACCTATATTACAGCAGTCAGTGGCCCAGCAGAAATAGTTCCACTTTCTATACACGTTATATTCACATACACATAGTTATATCCAAATTAATTGTTTTTACATTTTATATCAGCCAATAAGTACAATGAAAGAAGATGAAAAAGTATACCAAGATAGATTTCCTGTTATCCTATTCTAAGCTACTTGAAACTTTTAATATTTATTTTACCAGAATAGGTGTATCATTATGTTGGCATTTTTGTTTTCATTTTTTCCTTCATTCCCTGAGGTATCTGACTCAGCATAGAGCATACATTCCTACCCATCATAGACATATGGACTTAGAATAATTGTTTGTACACAAATATTCTCAGGTTTATTCCTTTATCAAGAAGTTTCCTTGGGGTGTAGGGATTCCCAGCCAAGTGAGTAGCCATATGAATAGAAATGTCACAACAGTTCTGAGTCAGTATATTTTTAACTTATATGAGTCTTTCAGTTGAATCACTTGCCCTCGGGAAGAGAAAAGAAAATGAAAAGTAAAGAAAAGGATAATAATAATGGGAATTCTTCCCCACACTTGGAACAAAAGAATTCTGGACTATTTACAGGAAATTTCGTTGAAACTATCCCTTCGCTCTTTTGTCCTTTAGTATGTAATATGTTAATAAATGTGGTCTCAGTCTTTCAGGTTCTCAAAAAATTTTAAGTGCGTTTTTGCATAGTACACCTGGCACTATAAGAAAATAGTTACATTTCTGCCTTTCAGAAGTTGACAGACTAAAGAAGAAGCATTCAATCCAGTTATACGTTTTTGTCACTGTGCACTGAACATTATGCTTGGTGTTGTCATGTATCTTAATTCACTTATCCCTAAAACTGAGCCATGAAACCACCCTTACCATGTGCCAGCTTTCCAAAGAGGAATCAGTATCACTCAAATTTGGATTTGCTTTTTCCAGGCAGTGGTATCCTTCATAGAAACGCACAATGTTACAGGGTCAAAACTTCAGAAAAATCTTAAAACATTTTCCAAAAAAATAAGAAAACCATCTTAATGAAGAAGAGGATTTCACTTTTGATAAAGGTACCAAAGAGACAAAACTCACCTCATTGCTCACAGTGAGATCTGCCTGCCTGCAAATGGAGAAATTCTTAACTATATAAGCAAAATTGCTTCCTCAACTCTTCAGACTACAGTTGCTTCTGTGTATGCAGCTGTCCCTCAGCAAATGATTAATAAGAGTAGAGACACCAGTGTCTTTCACTGAAGGCAAAACTTCATGGCCATGGAGCAGCTGAAAGTCGAGATTATACTACGGAGTGCTTTTCTTCCTGCTCTAGTTTATCTAGCACCACCTAAGCTGGGGATGGTTAGCTCAGCCCTACAACACATAGTTATTTTATCTTTGTTTATGTAAAGGAAACCAAAGACAGCTTCACTTTCTTTCAAACTATCTTCCACCATCACCATGTGTTGCCTTGATTAAGACAGTCACAATCTTCATGAAATTAGGTAGGGACACTTATCTCAGGGAAACCTGAAATGGCCCCAGCTATTCTAGAGACTTGATTTTCCTAGATATATCTGGGTTCTGCAAGATGACACAAGACAAGTTATTTGCAGTGATTGCTAAAGATGCCAGAGACCCGTGTTTAAAAGCTGACAGACTGGAGAAATGTGAAATGGCAATGCCTCTCCAGAAGGCAGATTTTAGAGCTGGGAAATGAGGCTGAGTATGTGAGAGTCAGGACAGGCAAAAGAGATGAACTAGGGATATGATACAGGCAGAACAAGAGCGTTTCATTCCCCACCACATCTTTAGAGGATCTGAATAAGTTCCTTCAAAGTTGTTCCTCGATGAACAGAATAATGTAGGACCATCAACAAGATGTCAAGTCTCTTTGCACTATCCCAGTTGAGTGAGAATGTTTAGCTGCTGAAGGTCTGTCCAGATTTGAGAGAATAGGTTTGCAAAAAGGATCCAGATACCGTCTTCTGAATTGATGAGCCTGAAAAATGCAAAGAGCGGATAACAGAGCAAGCAATATCTGGTGAGAGCCCCGTGGGATGACATGAACACCCCCACCCCAGGACTCATGGCTGATACACCAGTCCCTGTCAACCCAGCATTGGCCACGTGTAGGAACAAATGATTCAGCCCTGCTATCTACCTACTACCCATGGGAGGGCAGAGATAGCTAGCTTTTCTGTTTTTTCCTTGGGAGAGAGAATTGCTCAATTCTGAAATAAGTTTCGATCAGGGACCATCCTTGCAGTGATTCCCATAGGAGTACTGTCTCAGGAGGGAGATATTATTACCAACAATACAAACTAAAGATTTGTTTCAATGTGATTTTTATACCTTTTTTTCCTTAGGTTTTGATCACTCGGATTACATCTATTAAATGATTTTTACCAACTACCATATAAAATAGGACTACTCTGTCCTAATTTCTTAGCTAGTTTGGAGTTTGAATCAGTTATGTAAGAAACAACTTTATTACAAAATCATCTGACTTTAATGAACAATTTATTAACTTAATATTCATAGTTGAAACAAAAAATAACTCTGGGAAAAATGGGAAAAGTAACCAAAGAGAAGTACCTAAGCAATAACATCAAATACAGATTGGTTTTCTTCTTTTTTTTTCCTCTTACATTCTATGCTCTCTCAGACTTCATACAAAAGAAAGAAAGTGAATACTGAATCAAGGGAATTTTTAAATTATGTAAAATTTCTGCCTATAATAGTCATGTGTGGGGAAAAGTATACTATTATAAAACTTTTCAAAAAGGTTATTATGATTATTATTCTCAGAAAACCTGTGCTATAGAAAAGTTAAATTTGTCACTCTCAGAAGTCATTTCCACCAGCAAGGGTCTCTGTGTTGTGATTAAAATTAATTACTAAAAAAATATTTTATGCTAGGACTATAGATGACTCTGGACACTTTCCTAGAGTCTGGAATTGGGATTTGTGAGATGAATTGAATGGATAAGAATGGGGATTAAGGGCCGGGGATTTAGCTCAGCGGTTCGGTGGCCTGCCTTGCGAGCACAAGGACCCGAGTTCAATCTCTGGTACCAAAAAAAAGAAAAAAAAAAAGTATGGGGATTAATTTACAAACAGCCATCCTGTTGGAAAAACTGACAGCAAAGCAGAACAGTCAGGAATAAAGGGTGGGTACCAGTACTACTATTGATTTGTACTTGCTTGATACTCAGCTCTGCGGACAGACAGCTGGGGTGAGAGGTGTGTTACTAGTCTATAAATAAGACTTCAGTGGAGTTCAAAGATACCACAGGAACAAAGAGTTCAATTTCAGGATAAGCCAAGCAGAAAGTGGCTGGCTTATAAAGCTTAGGAATAAATTTCATGAGAGGTCTCAGTGGGTTTGGTAGACCCTCTCCCAAATACTCTAAAAGCTCAAATGATCTTGACTCGGTACTTCCATATTTACAACAGTGATGTAATATAACTGATCAACTGTCCCTTAATCAATGTCATCATATTCCTTTATTCACATACAAAAAATTATGGTTTTTGTATAAGGTATAGGAGTCACAGCTCACCACCTGAGATTGTTTCTGAAAATTCCTGGTGTAGGATAATTTGTGGCTCAAAGACTTAAGGTATCAAGAAATGTGCCACTGTGGCTGACAGCAACCCTATGCAATCCTTTATAAATATTTGTATACACTCTGTAATATTTATAGAAATAAAGTAATAATGAGGCTCCTGCACAAATGATCTCTTGCTCCTAAGTAATAGTTTAAATTCTCCCATCCAAAAAACTTAAAGAAAAAATTTATGCACTACTTTACTTTATTTCATGAATTTGCATTTTTAGTTTTCTTCTTGTTTTTCCTACTTTGACCCTCTAAACATGAATAACTTTCTAGTTATAAGATTTACAAGTGACTGCTGCCTTCTAAACCCTATAAATGCAAAGTAAATTGGATACTTCAGATTAAACAAAGCTTTAGGTAACTCCCATTTAACCTTCTGGATGCACTGAAAGAAAGCTTTCAAATTCTGTCACCAAAGGCACTCCCCACCAACTCAATCCGCTTCTGAGAATAGTCAGCTTCCTTCTAATTAATGGAAGGAAACTATTAAAAGACTCAGTTTAGATTCATTAGTTTCCTTTATTTGTCCTTTCTTCTTCTATTGTTCTTTAACTCTTCCTGTTTATCATCAGTACTAGAAGAAACTCACAAATAGTGTATACTGACAATAAAACTCATGTTTGAGTAAATGATTTGCTTGGTGAAATAAAACATGTGCTTAAGGATAACTCAAGATTTTAAAAGGATTATGTTATGTAGAGAGGCACATCTTACTCTGATATTAGGATCCCAAAAATCGACCTGCTGTATCACTACTTGTCTAAATTAACTTTGAAATGTCTTTAAATCTCCATAAAATAGCATATTTCATGGTGTGTCCAATACATTTAGCACCTAGAACACTACTGGTCTCCCAGTGAGACAATTGACTAACATTTGGGCTCCAGATGGAAATGAAAGCAGGGAGAGCTAAAGTTGTTCACATTCAGTGTTCCTACCATGTGCATTCTATCCTTGCTATAGAAAATGATTGATACTGGTCACCCTCCTTAGCATTGTTAAGTTTCTTTCCAAACTACAGAAAGATGCACTAGAAAGTATGGGAAGTCCAGAAACTTTCTTTGAATGAATAAATTTCTAGGCTTTGAAGTTGCACTAAAATAAATCAAGCCTAATGTTCAATGACTCAGTAGTACTTCAATGCCACTTTAATTAAATATTTCCTATGGCATAGTACATAAGATCCTAATGATATAATGGACAGTGTGAAATAGGAAGAAAGGGGCTAAAGGTGTGGGGAAAGTGGGAAGGGGGAGGGGAAAGCTAATAAGGGAAAAGAAAAAAATATGAGAAAATGGAAATGAGGTATTTGTAAAGGCGGAAGGAGGAGGGTGAAGGGAAGGCAGGAATAAGGGGAAAAAATGAGAACCAAGACCTGCCATGTAAAGGTACAAGATCCCAATAATGAATGTAACTGTGCTGTATACCTAAAATGTACCAATAAACTCAATGAAGAAAAAAAATTTTTTAAAAAGTTTCCTGTGGCAAAGAAAACTCAACATAGTATAACTATAATTGCCACAAGATTAATTTATAACCTCCATAATTGAGGTAAAAATAAATATTTTGTTAGATATTTTGAGTGGTTATGTTAAAGATGACAAGTTTTTAGAATTACTCTCCAGGAAAAAGTGAAAGTCCTATTGTACTCAACAAGCTATAAATATCTTGTCTTTTCTTTCTCTAAATTATAATTTCAATTTGTTTAACATCTAATTTAGTTCTATAAATATCTAATACCATTTTGATATTTGCTCAAATGTGCCAAGTACTGACCTCTTTATCAAATTAGGTCTGTGATCAAATTAGGGGAAAATAATACACTTAAATTCTGAATATCTTTATTATTTGTCTAGCAGGGCTAAGTAGTTAATTTTTAAATATTCTAAATCTGTCTAGAAATCTATGGCTGTTGCCAAAACTCGACAATCAAAATTCTTCAAAACACTGACATAAAAAATATATTTAAAACAGTTGCTGCTAAGATTAAATTAGCCAAAAAAAATCTGCAATTTCAAATTATATTTGCATTAGTTGCTTATATAATATTAATGGCAATTAAATAAGAATGCTCATATTTATAGTTTATTTTCAGAAGGCTATTTGTAGGTTATACCATAGAAATACTTCTAAAATACAAAAAAATCTCTAAAAGTTATAAATATAAAACAAGTTCATTATAAAATTCTCAGAAAACATAAAAAGAAAAAACTATCCCTCAAAAGGAAATACTGTTAATATTCAAATTCATATTCTTTCATATTTTTAAACCCTAAACACACACACACACACACACACACACACACACACACACACAGGTAACTACCATCGCCACCACAAACATATGTAGAAACCTGAGATGAGTTGATGAATTTGTAACCTGGTGCTTTTGTGGGTTTTTTTGCCGATCAAATATTTATAACACATAAAACCTCTCTCACTTTGAAATCCAGATCTCAAACCAATTTTCATGAAACCAACCCTATGATATTTTCTGAGTAACACAATTTACCACTAGGGTCATAAGAGCTTTCATGTTTATAAGTTATTTCTTCATATCTGTTACCTTTACCTTTTAAAAATGGAAATGAAATGAGAGACTTTTCCCCCAAGAGGCATCTCCTGACTTATTTTGACATATGTGTCATGGTCATGCACTGTAGGCTTCTCTATTCTAATACCTAACTGATTATATGTGCCTCTGTCTCCTCACAAATCTGAGCTTCTCATGGTTCATTCACATTTATGTTCCCAGGAGCAACTCCAATGCCTAGTAGAATAAATTCATGGACATAAGCATGAAGTAGTGAATGAGGATGTCCCTCTGCGCTACTAAACAATCGATTTCATTGAAATGGAAGCTATTTTTTTGCTAGGAAAGCAAATAAAATTCCAGTTATTCCATCTTTGGGATTGTTATTGCTTTAATTTTGGAGAATTCTTACATTTCACAATATTCTACAACACATTTTCATGTAAAATTTTAAGTGTGAATACATAGAAAATGCCAAGCCCATAAAATAATTAAGCAATTTATAGTTAAAAATAGACATACTTCCCTTCAGCAAGCTTCCATATTCAAATTATTTAGTATATAAATATTTAACAAGTAATAAAGCTAATGTTCATATTTACCTAGCAATCAATTTATTTTCTACAAAAGCTAAATTCCAATCCCCAATAATACTTTATATTCTTTGACATTAGTCTACAGCAAATGGTACAACTGTGCTGAAAGGGGGTAGAGAAGAGAAGAAAAAACTCGTATTAAAAACCATTCACTATGCCAAATGTCATTACATTTTTCCCTGTTCAGCTGCCAGATGTATTGCATTATATTATCAAATTGATAGATCTAGTGTTATTTATACATTTACCATTTTACAACAACAAATAGAAATATAAGGAGGCTTGGATAACAAATCTTGCTTAATATGTATGTGAAGTAGATAGTTTGTCTTAGAGAAAAATATAACTGATGACAGATTTCATTTCAGTCTGCTAGTGCTTATTAAGATGTCTACAAACAATAAGCCATATCTCAGTACATCTCTTTCTCAGCAAACAAAGGAAAGTTTTAATTGCTCTAATCAACATTTGCATTGTCTTCATGGTGACATAGAAAAACAATACAGATCTAATCAGGAAATGTCTTCCAGAGAAGAATTCATCAGTTTAGACTTTAAGTGAACCAAATAATATATTTCCTATAATTTTGAATAAAGTTTAACAATGTAATACTGTGCTGACTTCTATTTAACATTATTCCTAAGCCATTAATAGAAAGCCTGGTACTGCTTTTTTGTGTGTGAAGTCCTTAATAGGAATATCATTTTTAGATATAAAAAATAGTTCCCATAAAATGAGAAAGCAGACTGAGCAATCAACCTGGGTCAGCATTATTATTTATTTTCATCAACAATTTTAAATAGGAAGAAGTCTTTGCTTTCCAGGTATTCTTTTCAATTCAGTTCCTCAAATAATCATCCCTACTATATGAATAATTCTATTATAATTAAAATATACTTAAATCATAATTCTATGGCATTTAAATAAATCTGCAGCCTGAGGTACTTGACAGGGAGCATCTTCAAAACTCTTGTTACTAGAATGTGAGATGTAAAAAAAAGGCAGTTTACTGAATATAAATGTTAACACAACCTTCAGTAAGGCAAAAGATCCTCCATTTCGTGTCCTAGTGCCTTAAATACATCACTTGCATTCTGTTCCTATTGCAATGACTCCATTCAGGAAATAAATGTTCTCATTAATGGCTGGATATTGTAAAATGTGATAGGGGCTGGAAAGTGGGCTTCAAAATTGGAAAGAACAAGATTTAAAGCCTTCCTTGGTTGACTTCATTTGAATTGTGCAAGCTTAGACAAGTCATTTTTTTCTGTTTCTGGACCCGAGTTCATGTATATATACAACGGTGACTCATTCAACCTTGTTCAACAAGCAAAATCACAGAGCCTCTTACGTGGACCAGGCCCTGTGCTAGCTCTGGTGACACCTGTGCCCGGTCTTCACAAAGCTTGCCATCGAGTGTGGAGGTGTCTCTTTTTTCTATAACCAGACAGGGGGACCGCAGCATTCCAAGGGCCACACGAGGAAGATTCCTGTTTCTTTGGGCACTCCCAATGCCTTTAGACAGTGCAGTGTATGTTGACATTGGGATTAAATTGGAGAATTAAATTTGTATTCCAATAAGAAATACCTGGAGGAATGGTGCGCAGAGATATTTGCATACATTGAAAGTAATTTAGCTTTACATTTCATTTCTCTCTTTTTGCATTAATAAATGATATTCAAGGCATTACTACACTCTTCTTCAGAAAAATGGGCCACTTTGAGCAAATTATTTAATCTCTATGTGCCTCTGTTTGCTCAGTTTTAAATAAGGACTTACTTCATAATCTTTTATCTGGATTAATTATATTAATATTTGAGTCATACCTGGTTATGATGAGGGTTGTTGTTATCAATTGTCAGCTATTGTAGTCTCACAAAAGAAAATGCAGCACAAAACAAAACAAAAGACCTTAAGCATCTTTGTCACATTTTTTAAATAAAGATAATAAGAGGTACACTTTGTTGGGCTTTAGAAAAGGGACACTCTTCCGTAAAACTTTTCCTTCCTCCTCCCTGTCCTGGGTTGAGGGTGCCATGCTCTCCTGTGGGAATCCTAGGGTGATTCCGGCCACAAGAGAGAGTGGCTGTACCCTGTTTGTCCTTCTGTCTTGGAGCCATACTCGGACTTCCTGCCTAGAAACACCACAAATATTGAACACAAAGATAATTAAGAAAAGACCTTTGGGGCAGGCTATTTAGCTCAGCGATTCGGTGGCCTGCCCTGCAAGCGCAAGGACCGGAGTTCAATCCCGGTACCAAAAAGCAGAACAAAACAAAAAAACAAACAAAAGAAAAGACCTTTGCTTTCGAGGAGCTTATGCCCTAGTTGGTGAAGAAAACAAAACAAACAAACAAACAAAAACAACTCAAAAGAGCACACATTCCAACATAATAGCATTTGTAACATAATCTCCATGATGATCAGCTCCGTAAATATAAAAATCGAGGCTTATTTATCTTTATGTCCCACAGAGCCTGATAATAATGCTCAATAAATGTTTGCTGGATTCAATTGAATACATTAGCAAATACAAACAAATAAGCGTTTGAGCAAGTAATTGCCAAAAGTGTGTTGTGTGCAGGAGTGATAGCAGTGTGTCCCTGGGATTCCTGGTAGATATGAGGGGCGCACAGCTTTCTTCTCTGAGCTCCTGATGGCTCTGTTAACCTGGAGCCACCCAGGTACCAAGAAACCAGATGACATCTGCCAGACACCATTAAGCAATCCAGAAATTCCACCTAATATTTAATACATTTAGTAGCAGTGAAATGTTTACTCCTTCTGGAGTGCCTTAATCTGAAAGATTTCTTTTCTGTGAGTGATTTATTAAGTAATTTGGTGTATGAAGTAATTTGAAAGTAATGCTAACTATTCATACCTTAACTTAATGCAACAAAATTAAGCATTTATCTAAATGTAAATTTATTATTTCATTCTTTGGTGCATCTCTCGTTGGTGGTAAGGGACAGAGTTTTACATGGCATTTACAACCTGAAGCAGAGAGTTTCTTTAGCCATAAAAGGAAAGTCAAAGTCTAGTGCTGCTGTTTTTTACTTGGGTTATGCTAGACAGGAAAGTTTTTGGTTCCTGTTCTTCTGGACTTTGTTCTTTTTCTCTTAAAAGGATAAATATGATATTTGTGAGTTTGACTTATCTGCCAAAAGCAGAGATTACACCCTATTACCCCTAAGATTTAAATAGTAACAACAATAACAATAATTCATTGAGAATATAGGTATAATGCAAAAAACAAACAATAAACCTTGGTAGAATCCAGGCAGTACCTTCTCTACGCTCAATGTGTGATCCCTAGACCAGCTGCCTAAGCACCACATAGGAGCTAAGTGGAAATCCAGAATCTAAGGCTTCATTTCAGACCTAGTGAGTCAGAGTCTGCACTTCAACAAGAACCCAGATAACGTTTATGAAAACTACAGTTTGAGAAGTACTCTCCTAGGATACACTTTGAAAGCTCAGTTGGGCAAAATGACAGACGTGAGAGTAGCTGGGTCACTTGTTAGTCACAGATCAAATGGCAATGCCCAACCAGAAGAATGTCAAATTAAGGGGGCTTAATTACAAAAAATCCGTTCTGCCAAATGGAATTTCTAAATGGTCACTGAACTAATCTGTCTTCTTGGTGGAAACGAGAGGGGGAAGATGAAGCTCACGATTAATGGAGTTGCTGTAGAACGTCATAGGTAAGCAAGAGCAGAATGAAAGGCTATCTACTCTGTGAGTGGGTGCCACAGAAGACAAACGGGAACAACCACATTCATAAAGATTGAAAGGCAAGCTTTTGTCTTAGTAAAAATTCATCAACTAGGGAATCGAAGAAGTCTGAAGGAGTCATGGGTTGGAGGGTATTATCATCTATTAGGACAGTTTCACTGAGTTTGTTCTGTATTGTTTTTAAGATACTTGTATTATGGTAACTGGAATACTATGGGTACTAAGCTGTGGAAAAATTTTGTTAAAGTATTTGTATTATATAATCTACCCTTTAGTAAGCCTGTATTCTGCCTTGTGGTGCTTCCCTATTGCACACCTTTTACCTGCTATCAGTCACTAAGTATCACTACTGAATTATTCTGCCAAGTGTGAATCTAGGAACTTTACACCTGCCAGTTCAGACTGATTTCCAATATTGTGTGAAAATGCCAAGGGATGACCTGTCAGTCTGTTTGTGACAAGAGTTTCGTTCATGTTGCTCAATGGTTTGTAGAGTATATCTCTGAAGAATTATTTTTATATGGTCCAGTACTTCTCAATATTCCAGGCAATAATTATCTTGTATGCTAGTCACTAAATAAAAGTAGAGGAACTGAATAGAAAGGGTATATTTAGTTGGTAATTATGTGTGAATATATTTCGGAAAATTATCATCTTACTTTGGTTTCAAACTATTTCAATTCTAATTGTAAATAAATGTAATGTTTCTACATATGTAAAATGTTATGCATTTTAACATATCATAACTGTAATAGTGGAGTATTTCCTCTTGTTATGATAACTCATACAAAATTACACTCACAATAAGACAGAAGCAGACAAACTTTTTTCTGAAAGTCGAGAAGCCTGTCTTAAAATGAAGGTATTGAGAGCTGTGAGAAATTACTCCATCTTTCTTTGTATAAATTCTTTCTTCTTTTGAAGAAGAGTCCACAATACCAGGGCTCAGAAGTAATAACCAATCTCTTTGATTGATGATTTCTCCTGGTGCACCTGAGCCAGAAGCCTGCTTTCCTGTGAGCTCCATGTGTGAGGCCTGGGGCTGATCACAAGGTTCAGTCTTCATTTCAACCCAAAATAAGGCTAGAGGCATTAGACTATGATTCTAGGCGCAGTAACAGGTGCTAAGAGTTCATGAGTACTCACTGTGCTCAGTAACAACTACAAACTGTTCCAAACAAACCTACACAGCAGGCACTGGCCTCTGCACTCTACTTATTGTTGTTATAATGAAGCGAAGAAACTCATTTACCAATGAAGACATGGGGGTACAGAGAATTGAGAAGCTTGCCAAGCTCACAAAACCAGAAATGACAAAAGTGGGACATAACACCAGGCAAGCTGGCTTAGGAATTGCCCCCCTTAACTGCTCAACTGTGTGAGATACTCCACAACAGAATGCTGAAGCTTTCATGTTTCCTCCACACTAAACATCGCATCATTTGAATATTCATCCCTGCTCAAACTCGTGTTGGCCTTCAATTGGCGATGTAATGGTATTGGCAAATTGGACCTGTACGAGTTAGGACATAGGCCTCTGCTCTCATGGGTGGACTCACCCCATTGCATAAAGGACTTTGGAGAGTAAGTCAACTGTCTCTGCTGCTCTGCCTTTCTGCTGTGTAAAGTGTATTCCTCTGCTGTGTAGGATGTTGTGCTCAGAGTACCATCTTGAAAGCCCAGACCAGGCACTTACCAAGTCCACAAACCTGCCATACCACTCTCCAGACTATAATAAATGTTTGTTCTTTACAAATTACCCTGTTTAAAATATTTTTATAGCAGTACAAAGAAACTTTTATATATGAAAGCAAAGAAGCTAGCTTGTTCAAGGATGCAAAGATGGTAGAGGAAAAAGTAGAATGTGATTCTAAATCCCATGTTCTTAACCAATTTTCTCTAGAACTCCACATCCAGTATGAAGCAATGAAGATGCTTTGTGAAAACTGTGCATATTGATTATGAAGACTGAAGGGAAAAAAGGCAATGACAATTGAATTTATAGTTATTTACCAGAGGTGTAGCATGCTCCCTTTCCTGAAGCATTAGGTCTAACCTCTTTATCATTAAGCCTAATCCTTTCCAGTTGGGGTTTATCACTTGTCCCTTAGCTTTGTTTTTCCTCGCTCTAATGTGAGACAATTCAACCAGATTCAGAGATTTCTCACTAGAATGCTCAGGATGCACTTTTTCTCCTCTGCCCACCTTCTTAGCTACTGTCTTCTGCCCATAAGTACTATGTCAGCGCAGTGGGCATTTCCATATGGATCTCCATGACCTCCCCCTTCAAATTGTAGGGACTAGTATCTCTTTCTCTTCTCTGGGCTCCATTTTGGCCTTTCCACCTCCATCTCTACAAATTCTGTACCTGTCCTACCAACTATAGCACAAGGGCAAGGTTTTTGCTTTACTCCCATTTGTGTTAACAGTTTGTTAAAGATACACAAGGCTCCCAAGAAGTGATTACTACATGAATGCATTAACATAATTCCAAAGAAAACCTTCTGGGAGATTTTTAGAGTCTCCACCAAAACCTACAATCTGCTTGGTTTTATTTTTATTTATTTATTTTTTATGTTTCAGAAGACATCCAGTGTGAGTTTGGAATAGGAAGGGAAATCAAAAACAGTAGGGAGAAGTAGGTAAGATGCAACAAGGGTCTTTTGTGTGACTAAAATCAAATAAAATAAAAGTGTTTCTGTACTATGATCTAAATTAATGCAGAATTTATTCATCTCAGACCTTATGTAAGAGCTTTCATTATGGTTTGGTTTTTGGTTTTAGTAATAGTCAAACTATGGAATAAATGTAGGTTTGCAGACTAGTTGCAAAAACAATACAAATTATTCTCATATAGCCATCATCCAGTTTCGCCTAATATCAATATCTTACATGACTATGGTGTAATTCTGGGAGGTTGAGGCAGGAGGCTTGCAAGTTCCAGACAAGTCTAGGCAACTTTGCAACTTGCCAAGATCTCTTCTCAAAATAAAAAAATAAAAGTGTGTGGGAGGTAGCTCAGTGTGAAGGCCCTGGTTTCAATACCCAGCACAGTATCTCAAAAAATAAAGAGGTCAACACTGATGCATTACTATTAACTAAACTTTACAGTTCATAAGGGATTCACTAGTTCTTTCCTAGACTCCTTTTCTCTGTCTCATGATCTTCTCCCAAATATCTCCTTACATTTAGTCTCTTACCTCTCTCACTGTGCTATGTTCTCAGACCTTTTTTGGTCTTTGACAGCCTTGCAGGAATATTACAGAATAAATCTCATTGCAAGAACTAACTATTCTTCAACTGATGTGGTAATTTTAAAAATAAGCCTTTTTTACAACTTAATTAGGAGTTGGAACAATTGATGCTACTATGTTCTTTGTACTTTTTTCTTTCATATTATTTTTTCAGTGTTGTGCTTTTTCAGTGCAAAGTGGTAGCATAATGAACTTTGAATGTGCTTTGAGATGCAGTACACCCATGAAAGAAAATGTACAGCTAGGGATTGCATTTTATACCATGATTTGTTAGGTTAATTAAGTAGGAAAAAATTCAATATGTGACATATGATACTTACTGTGGTAAACTATAATCATCATGGTAATTTTTCTCTACCACAACAACTCCTTAGGAAGCAAAAGCACTTTAATAAGGAAGATTGAGACCAGTTCATTATCAAAAAATTGAGTTAGACAAAACAAAGTTTTCTAGAATTAGGAAGACTTCCAGACCAAAGATGGTTCAGAAAGCTCTGATACCACCCCTGTAGAGTTACAATTATAGCCAAAAAAGAAGCATTAACAGTGACAAACAGAAACAATTTGATTGGTTGCAGTCAGCCTTTATCTAATGAGGATGTAGTCTGATCAGGTGTCAATATGTGATTGGCTGTAGCTCAACTGCTAATACTGTCATGATTGCTTAGTTACAAGGATATACTCTTAGCTTAGGTTATAAGTTGTTTGCACATCAAGCTATGGTATATTTCACTATATATAGAGTCTGCTTTGAGTGAAACTTGTTACCCAAATACAGAGGTTGCCTTAGGCCAAATTATCTCTGAGTCAACCACCTCAAACTCTTTCCAAACTGTTTGTCACATGTTTACTTGCACTTATGCTGCAGACAAATCTTCCTCGTCTTTATTGATGCACAGTGTTATGATGAGGTTCTCCTAATACTCAAGTCCACTGCCCCATTTTTTCCTTTAGTCTGTTTCACAGTAAACTCCTTATTTACATTGGCCCTGGCAAACTTTCCTATACTAGGTTTCCGTATTGCCAGATTTGCTTGAATCTTAAGGTGAACAGTTTATGCTCCAGTTTTCTTTAACATCATCTAAAGAGGCCGACTTTCCATAACACTGGTAATGCAACAGTCATAATGAAAATGCATTTCCTTATTATATAAGGGCTGCTTATGAAATCCCAGTACACTTTTCACAGCCAGATTAAATATTTTATTGCCCTTATTTTTCATCAAGTATGCAAATTCTTTTTAGCAGATTTCATTCTTGATTTAAAACCATTTTTCATGAAAAACTAAATCATTTACAGCCATATGGTCTCATGACAATGCATAGTTAAGGAAAAAAATCTCAGTGAATTTTATTCTGAAATGCCTCTTTGATGTCCTTTCAAGTGAAGAAAACACTTTCTAGCCATAGAAAGAGGTGCTCTAAGAAAAAACTCTTAAATGTCGACAAACACATAATATGGGGTACTTGCCAAAGATAAAAGATCTAGGTTAATATCATAGCCTTCCTTTGACTGAAAAAGAAAACATGATTTGCTTTCTAGCAGGAGGAGTCAAAACAATGTACTTCCATATGCTACTCTCTATATGGAAGGAAAAAATAACATGTTAGAGGAAAAGCAAGATGAATTGAGAAATGACAGCACTAACAGGCTATCTGTTGGTATTACACATTGGCAGATTCCACATGGTTTCTCTCCTGCACTCAAGGAGTTCAGGGAAAACTGTTGGAACTGCCAACAATAAAAGTAGGGACCATTCAGTGAGACTCTACTCTGTTAGTGCACTAGGTACCATAATATCAAAGATACATTCCTTAACTCATTTAAATATAACTGTATTCTATGCAATGTTAGTATTTCTATGGACTGCAAGCAAACCAAGGGTCAGAAGGAAAAGCAATTTCCTAGGGGTGCATAACTAGTAAAGGATAACACTGGGATATGGCCCTGGGTGTACTTGACTTCAAAGCCCACCATACGCTTCCTGTAATTCTATGCAATAAATAAATAATCTGAGCTATAATGCATCCTTCACTCTATTGTGGCCTGCTCCTACCTGGAATATATAACTTAAACGAAAGCAAATACCAAGCAGTCAGAAGCAATGTGGGATGGTCATAAAGAATTCTTGAATGGGGAGTCACTAACGTTTGAGTTTGAATCCCAGAATCACCGAGCTGTATGACTCTGATCAAATATTTAATCTACTGAAGCATTTAGTTTCTCGTCTGAAAATGAAGATAAAAACACATTCTCAAGAGAAAGAATTAAAAGATACAATGTATGTGTCACTTGTCCTTTTTTTATGGAAACAAATAAGATAATACTAGCATTCATGGCAAGTGGAGCCCCCCTGCATGACCGTGGTCTTCCTTCAAAATCCTTTCAGGTTTTCTGAGAGTCCATCTTTGTCTCATCTCACGTCTCATCCTGGAAACTCTTGTTTACCTCTTCGGTTTTCTCTCCATACGAAGACTCCTCTCCTAGGCCCTGTCTTCCTCAGCTCATGGCTTCTCTGATCGCTCAAGCTGCACAGTGGAGTGTAATAGAGTCGGAATCAAATAATTTTCTTCCCAGATCGGAGGCATGCTTTATCATGACAGTTTCTGAAGCAGGCTTTACTTTATTGCTTCAGATGCCTACCTTGTTCACTTACTGGTTAGAAACTAGCTCTTTGACTCACCAATCAGTTTCTTGATCAACGAGAGGACAGATAGGTCCTCAGCTCATACCTTTTGCCAGTGTAGACTCTCAGCACACTTTGGGTGAGATGAGAAAGGTGCATGGCACAGCCTGTGTTGTGTGGCAGTTATTCAGTAGCTGCTGACTGCCTTTTCTGACCTGGTGTTCCATGGAGACCTTTATTGATTTAAAGCAATGCATTCTGGACACCTAGGGTATGGGAGTTGAAGTCAGTGTTAGGAATATGTATAGTTCACAGTATGAAAATGATTAGGGCAAACATCTTTCTGTCAAATTTATAAATTTTAGGATCAAGGAATAGGGAGTAATAACTACCAAAATCTCCAAAAAGGAAATTAGATATGAAAATTATACATGAATATGCAGAGACCATTTTTCCTTGCCTAGTTGGGAAAGATAGCTGTTGGGAAGTTGGATTTTATAGCCTTATTTAATGAAGGTGTTAGAAGTGTTCTCTAACCTTGAAAAAAGACTTTAAAGACCAGGTGAAACCTAACAAATCTTCTGAAATGAAGTATGACCGCCAAGGAATGGGAACAGATGGGAAGGCCTGGAGAGGGAAGACAGGTAGAGAAGCCAGGCAAAGAAATCTAAATGTGCTTTAAATTCATATAAAGACAGCTTGGAGCAGAGTTGTCTTCCTGAAGAATAAACACAACTGATGAAAAAATACAAGGGGAGACACTCATCAGGACAAGGGCAGCAAGCATTGTACTGCAGAGAAGAGTGTTGTACACTGTATTGAGAATAAGTAGAGACTCTCAGCACTTGATGAAGGAAAACTCACAACTTTGTCAAAGGCCAACAGAGTGCCACCACCCTGCTTTATATATCTGAGGTCTCTCATTACTCTTTCAGTCTCTCATTTGGCCTATAAGACTGTGTAGACTGGCACCAAGCTTCCTCTCCAGACCAGAAACAATCATCTTTCCTAGAATGTATCGGCTTACTCTTGAATGCATCATTTCCTTAAATCACAGCTTTTGTTTTTGTGCAGCTCTCTTTCACCAACAGTTGACTCCCGGTCTTTAGTCTTAACTTGCTGGACAACTTCTAGCAAACTACTTCCAGTCTCTGGGAAACATTATCTTCATCTTCACCAAAAAGAACTGGGTAAGAGCAGTTCTAATTTCCTCTGCTGATCAAATATATGTGTCTATGAATATTCAAAATGTTATTAGCATAATACCAGGCTCAAAAGGGAAAGTAATTGACATTTATTAAGAGGCTACTGTAACGCTGTGTTTTGACCCATCAAGAAAAAAAAGCATACTTTGCTTAGAGTATTTCCTCAACTGCAGGTATTATAAGAAGGAAAAGTAATCATCACAAGAGGTAAAAGTATATTATAAAAATGTTACCTTTAAAATATTGTTTGCTAAATATATGTAAGTCAATAAGGAAATCACTTCTCTTATAACTGTCAACAGTACTGTCAATTTCTTTGCTTGTAGTTTGACAAAGTGATCCTTAAATATTTCTATAGCCTCATGTGTATACTCTTCATACTTTCTGAAGTTTACTCTAAATCTCTCAAATTCTTTTGTCTACTTCTTTCACTAAGAATAATGGATTCTAATTATTTCCAAATGATTTTCACATATTTGTTTTAAATTTATATTTTCTCTTTCATTTCCAAAGATTCCTCCACTTCTTCAGGAATGCCAGTTCTCAAGGATGTAGCTTGTTTGTGCCAGAATGAAAGAAGTCTGGGGAGAGGAAGAAGAGATGCCAGGGAGCACAGAGTCAGCCCCAGAAAAAGCCATCCCTGCAAAGGGTCTGTCAGTGTCCACTCTTCTGCATTCACAGCGGTCGTGGAGATATAACGAAATTCCAGGCGGACATCAAGATTCAAAATTGGTTTGATCTGGAATGACTGAACCAGCGTCCAATTCAAAAGTGTATGCAGATGTCCTGTTCAATATCAGGAACAAATGGGAGGTGGAAGACCAGAAGCTTTCAGTCAATCAGTGAAGGAGATAGCAGAAATAGCATAGATGGAGATGTAGGAATGTACTTAAATGGGGAAAATAATCAGGGAACTGAGACCGAAATAGAAGATATGGGTCCTATTGAAAACAAAATAAATTCCAATTTCTCCTTCAGTATTTCCTGTCTCTGTAAAAGTTTTTATCAGTCTTTCCTTTCCAACTCAAAATGTAAACTCAAAATGCAAACTCAGAACATAAAATAAATAATATTTAATTCCTTTTCCTTTATTTTTGCCAAATACTTATTTTTTTACCAAAGCATACTTTAATATACATGGGATCATTTAATTTAGCTCTAATGTGGAAATGATATTAATGCCAGTAAGTTATAAATTAAAATTTTGGCATTAATTCTGACTTTTAATATATTGAGGGTGAATTGAGAAACCCTAACAACAATATGGGAATGTCAGTCACTTATATTCAAACTTGAACTCAAGTAGAAGGCTGTTGTGGTAATAAAACTCTTGCAAAGGTAACAAGAATCATAAAACTTGCCCATCTTCTTGTAGTAATTATTTTAGGGCCTTTTCCCTGATTTAATAATCCTACTTCACTCAGAGTAGAGAAAAAATAATAATATATCATATTACACACTTTTTCCTAGATTTAAAAAGGCATTCTCACCCGGTTTTAAATTTTCAATACTACTTGTTTGATAAGCACAATAGGGCACTAGTTCTCAAGAAAGGGTGAATTCAACAACTGGTTTATTTTGGAAAATCAATTATGAGAAAATGTTACTAAAAATCACTTCTTTCACCTATTTGTGGAGTATTTGTGTATGTGATTTATACTAAAACTTATGTACATTTATGTACATATTTATATTCACCAGTGGCATGCACTTCAGAAGAGTTAAAGGTATCTTTTGCGAAAAGTAATGCCTTGACCCTACACAAACCTCCACACTTCCTATGGTGAATTTCCCATTACCTGAGCAGGGACACCAGTAAAATCCCTACACTTTCAAAGCATTATCGAATGCTTTGCTATCTTTATTTAATCAGTGATTTAGAAGATTCACGTGTTTGTGAGAAAATTCAGCTCTAATTCAACTACAATGGACCCTTTGCCAAAAGCTGAGTGCAAGTGCTGATGTTTGATAGGAAAACAGTGTTCGTAAAGTAGATAGGGAAATGGGCAGCACAGGGAAGCTTTTGACAATTACCTTAAATGTTTCTGCAGATCCCACGAAGACTACTAAAAACTGGGTACTCAGAGAGACTCCTTTCCTCCAATTCTGTCCTTTCTCATTCTCTCAAATTACTTGCCACCAGCCCTAACTGCCCAGATGGAGAGCCATGTCTTCACTACTATTACAGATGGAAGAAAATCCTATTCTTTAGGTTTACCGAAGGCATTAGAAATCCAAAACATTGAGAATATTGGGATCTCCACTGGCATTAGCTTAAAATATAAATAACTGTAATAACAAAAAAGGAAACTGTTCAAAATAGTAACATTTACACATATGCAGAAGTTAAAATTGTCTTTTCCAGTTTTTCTGCTTTATTCTTTTGCTCTTTCTGCCATGCTTTCCCTGCTGAGTTAATCAACACTGGCTAGGACAAAAAATATTTGAGGACCATTGATCTAAGGAATGTTAACTTTCTACTCCTTCAAAGTTCTCAAAATGCTATTACTGACCTAGGTGAGGGCATAGGAAAGTAATATACCTGGATTATATTATCTTATTTTCTGGAAAAATGCCTTCACTGAATTATGATTTAATTTTATGCCCTCAGCTTTTATAAAAGGTCATTTTTGAAGAATAGTCATTCATCCATTTGGAGAGCCGTTCAGTATCTTTTGCAAAAGCTAGTGGAAGACTCTGAACATCATGTAACTCGAAGTCTCTTACATGAGCATTCACGTGACAAATTTTTCCTATAATTTAGAGACAAGGAAATATTTTTTTCTTTCCAGTTGTTTGTATTCTATGCTTTCAAGAGGACATTTAAAACTATATGATCCAGTGTTTCAATTAGTATTTGTCTGTTGAAAAGTATGAGATTAGCTTTAGTTCTTTATTTTTACAATTAATCCATACTTCTAAAAACATAAATGTTTCTCCCATGTCAGAATAAAATATCATTCTGCTATTCCTAAATAATGATCTGTTTTTCTTCTAGTGGACACTGAATCTCACCCACAATGGCTATCTTTTCACCTGTAAGAAAGGTAGAACTAAGTTTGTGATCCATTTCCAGTAGGTATATAGGGTTTATTGAATATATTTTATTTACTAATCTCTGCTACATTCATCTTCTTTGATTTCGTTTTCCCTATTAAGTCTAAGGCGATACATCTGACATATTGTTAAAATTTGTATAAGCCTGCCTCTCCCCCCTCTCAGAATAATGACTACATTAATACATAAATAATTTTGACTAGCTATTCAAGGTTTTTATTACATTTATTTCTCTTGTAATTATTCCTGAAACTTCCATTTTTATTT
>NW_022900918.1:9269286-9324705 GCF_012274545.1 Fukomys damarensis
AACTCTAGTCAAGCCAAGCCAAACTCATTTTATTACCTAGACACTGTTCTCAAAATCACATATGGGAAAGCGAGTATGGATATAAAGCTCACAGTTCCCATATACAATGAGAACATTTTTGAGCAGAAGCCTGAAAATGTTTGTTATGAGACCCTACACTTTAATGGGAACCTAGGAAGGGGGATGGGGGTAAGAACGACACAGCCATGAAGATTTGTGACCACAATCAACAGGCAATGTGATGGGACTAAATATATTCACAGTATGAAAATGATTAGGGCAAACATCTTTCTGTCAAATTTATAAATTTTAGGATCAAGGAATAGGGAGTAATAACTACCAAAATCTCCAAAAAGGAAATTAGATATGAAAATTATACATGAATATGCAGAGACCATTTTTCCTTGCCTAGTTGGGAAAGATAGCTGTTGGGAAGTTGGATTTTATAGCCTTATTTAATGAAGGTGTTAGAAGTGTTCTCTAACCTTGAAAAAAGACTTTAAAGACCAGGTGAAACCTAACAAATCTTCTGAAATGAAGTATGACCGCCAAGGAATGGGAACAGATGGGAAGGCCTGGAGAGGGAAGACAGGTAGAGAAGCCAGGCAAAGAAATCTAAATGTGCTTTAAATTCATATAAAGACAGCTTGGAGCAGAGTTGTCTTCCTGAAGAATAAACACAACTGATGAAAAAATACAAGGGGAGACACTCATCAGGACAAGGGCAGCAAGCATTGTACTGCAGAGAAGAGTGTTGTACACTGTATTGAGAATAAGTAGAGACTCTCAGCACTTGATGAAGGAAAACTCACAACTTTGTCAAAGGCCAACAGAGTGCCACCACCCTGCTTTATATATCTGAGGTCTCTCATTACTCTTTCAGTCTCTCATTTGGCCTATAAGACTGTGTAGACTGGCACCAAGCTTCCTCTCCAGACCAGAAACAATCATCTTTCCTAGAATGTATCGGCTTACTCTTGAATGCATCATTTCCTTAAATCACAGCTTTTGTTTTTGTGCAGCTCTCTTTCACCAACAGTTGACTCCCGGTCTTTAGTCTTAACTTGCTGGACAACTTCTAGCAAACTACTTCCAGTCTCTGGGAAACATTATCTTCATCTTCACCAAAAAGAACTGGGTAAGAGCAGTTCTAATTTCCTCTGCTGATCAAATATATGTGTCTATGAATATTCAAAATGTTATTAGCATAATACCAGGCTCAAAAGGGAAAGTAATTGACATTTATTAAGAGGCTACTGTAACGCTGTGTTTTGACCCATCAAGAAAAAAAAGCATACTTTGCTTAGAGTATTTCCTCAACTGCAGGTATTATAAGAAGGAAAAGTAATCATCACAAGAGGTAAAAGTATATTATAAAAATGTTACCTTTAAAATATTGTTTGCTAAATATATGTAAGTCAATAAGGAAATCACTTCTCTTATAACTGTCAACAGTACTGTCAATTTCTTTGCTTGTAGTTTGACAAAGTGATCCTTAAATATTTCTATAGCCTCATGTGTATACTCTTCATACTTTCTGAAGTTTACTCTAAATCTCTCAAATTCTTTTGTCTACTTCTTTCACTAAGAATAATGGATTCTAATTATTTCCAAATGATTTTCACATATTTGTTTTAAATTTATATTTTCTCTTTCATTTCCAAAGATTCCTCCACTTCTTCAGGAATGCCAGTTCTCAAGGATGTAGCTTGTTTGTGCCAGAATGAAAGAAGTCTGGGGAGAGGAAGAAGAGATGCCAGGGAGCACAGAGTCAGCCCCAGAAAAAGCCATCCCTGCAAAGGGTCTGTCAGTGTCCACTCTTCTGCATTCACAGCGGTCGTGGAGATATAACGAAATTCCAGGCGGACATCAAGATTCAAAATTGGTTTGATCTGGAATGACTGAACCAGCGTCCAATTCAAAAGTGTATGCAGATGTCCTGTTCAATATCAGGAACAAATGGGAGGTGGAAGACCAGAAGCTTTCAGTCAATCAGTGAAGGAGATAGCAGAAATAGCATAGATGGAGATGTAGGAATGTACTTAAATGGGGAAAATAATCAGGGAACTGAGACCGAAATAGAAGATATGGGTCCTATTGAAAACAAAATAAATTCCAATTTCTCCTTCAGTATTTCCTGTCTCTGTAAAAGTTTTTATCAGTCTTTCCTTTCCAACTCAAAATGTAAACTCAAAATGCAAACTCAGAACATAAAATAAATAATATTTAATTCCTTTTCCTTTATTTTTGCCAAATACTTATTTTTTTACCAAAGCATACTTTAATATACATGGGATCATTTAATTTAGCTCTAATGTGGAAATGATATTAATGCCAGTAAGTTATAAATTAAAATTTTGGCATTAATTCTGACTTTTAATATATTGAGGGTGAATTGAGAAACCCTAACAACAATATGGGAATGTCAGTCACTTATATTCAAACTTGAACTCAAGTAGAAGGCTGTTGTGGTAATAAAACTCTTGCAAAGGTAACAAGAATCATAAAACTTGCCCATCTTCTTGTAGTAATTATTTTAGGGCCTTTTCCCTGATTTAATAATCCTACTTCACTCAGAGTAGAGAAAAAATAATAATATATCATATTACACACTTTTTCCTAGATTTAAAAAGGCATTCTCACCCGGTTTTAAATTTTCAATACTACTTGTTTGATAAGCACAATAGGGCACTAGTTCTCAAGAAAGGGTGAATTCAACAACTGGTTTATTTTGGAAAATCAATTATGAGAAAATGTTACTAAAAATCACTTCTTTCACCTATTTGTGGAGTATTTGTGTATGTGATTTATACTAAAACTTATGTACATTTATGTACATATTTATATTCACCAGTGGCATGCACTTCAGAAGAGTTAAAGGTATCTTTTGCGAAAAGTAATGCCTTGACCCTACACAAACCTCCACACTTCCTATGGTGAATTTCCCATTACCTGAGCAGGGACACCAGTAAAATCCCTACACTTTCAAAGCATTATCGAATGCTTTGCTATCTTTATTTAATCAGTGATTTAGAAGATTCACGTGTTTGTGAGAAAATTCAGCTCTAATTCAACTACAATGGACCCTTTGCCAAAAGCTGAGTGCAAGTGCTGATGTTTGATAGGAAAACAGTGTTCGTAAAGTAGATAGGGAAATGGGCAGCACAGGGAAGCTTTTGACAATTACCTTAAATGTTTCTGCAGATCCCACGAAGACTACTAAAAACTGGGTACTCAGAGAGACTCCTTTCCTCCAATTCTGTCCTTTCTCATTCTCTCAAATTACTTGCCACCAGCCCTAACTGCCCAGATGGAGAGCCATGTCTTCACTACTATTACAGATGGAAGAAAATCCTATTCTTTAGGTTTACCGAAGGCATTAGAAATCCAAAACATTGAGAATATTGGGATCTCCACTGGCATTAGCTTAAAATATAAATAACTGTAATAACAAAAAAGGAAACTGTTCAAAATAGTAACATTTACACATATGCAGAAGTTAAAATTGTCTTTTCCAGTTTTTCTGCTTTATTCTTTTGCTCTTTCTGCCATGCTTTCCCTGCTGAGTTAATCAACACTGGCTAGGACAAAAAATATTTGAGGACCATTGATCTAAGGAATGTTAACTTTCTACTCCTTCAAAGTTCTCAAAATGCTATTACTGACCTAGGTGAGGGCATAGGAAAGTAATATACCTGGATTATATTATCTTATTTTCTGGAAAAATGCCTTCACTGAATTATGATTTAATTTTATGCCCTCAGCTTTTATAAAAGGTCATTTTTGAAGAATAGTCATTCATCCATTTGGAGAGCCGTTCAGTATCTTTTGCAAAAGCTAGTGGAAGACTCTGAACATCATGTAACTCGAAGTCTCTTACATGAGCATTCACGTGACAAATTTTTCCTATAATTTAGAGACAAGGAAATATTTTTTTCTTTCCAGTTGTTTGTATTCTATGCTTTCAAGAGGACATTTAAAACTATATGATCCAGTGTTTCAATTAGTATTTGTCTGTTGAAAAGTATGAGATTAGCTTTAGTTCTTTATTTTTACAATTAATCCATACTTCTAAAAACATAAATGTTTCTCCCATGTCAGAATAAAATATCATTCTGCTATTCCTAAATAATGATCTGTTTTTCTTCTAGTGGACACTGAATCTCACCCACAATGGCTATCTTTTCACCTGTAAGAAAGGTAGAACTAAGTTTGTGATCCATTTCCAGTAGGTATATAGGGTTTATTGAATATATTTTATTTACTAATCTCTGCTACATTCATCTTCTTTGATTTCGTTTTCCCTATTAAGTCTAAGGCGATACATCTGACATATTGTTAAAATTTGTATAAGCCTGCCTCTCCCCCCTCTCAGAATAATGACTACATTAATACATAAATAATTTTGACTAGCTATTCAAGGTTTTTATTACATTTATTTCTCTTGTAATTATTCCTGAAACTTCCATTTTTATTTGTTTTCCCGCTTAAGTAATACGATTTTTTTCTGTAATTAGGCACAGTATAATGATATTTTAAAATAGCGTGCAAAAATAAGCACACCAGTAGTAATGTTAAAAGTTGTAAAGGAGGAAAAAGGACAAAGAACAGTCTGATGAGTAGGCTGAGAGAATGATAAAAGCATCTGGCTCAAGCTAGAGAGAAATTGTGAAAAAATATGGAAGACACACAAAGCATGACTAATTTTTATTGATGAGACATTCTCCATTTCTCCCTTCCTTTTGATTTTCTCTTTGTCTTAGTTTTTCTTCCCTCAGATATAATTTCTTTATTGAAATCTCCACATTTCCTACTCCATTTCTTCTTTAATATTTTACTCAGTATTAAAAATACTTTCAAATATGGATATACACAGCTGCAAATCAAGAAACTATAGATAATGCAAACAAAACCCCATGGAAGACACATAGTTGCACTTTTATTGTTGTCTGAAATATATGTATTAGTGCAACATTGTCTACAACTAGTCAAGCCAAGCCAAACTCATTTTATTACCTAGACACTGTTCTCAAAATCACATATGGGAAAGCGAGTATGGATATAAAGCTCACAGTTCCCATATAGAATGAGAACATTTTTGAGCAGAAGCCTGAAAATGTTTGTTATGAGACCCTACACGTTAATGGGAACCTAGGAAGGGGGATGGGGGTAAGAACGACACAGCCATGAAGATTTGTGACCACAATCAACAGGCAATGTGATGGGACTAAATATATTTCAGATTGTGTTAATAATTCATGGCTTCCTTCTGCATTTTGGAACATGTGCATGCACGCACACACACACACACACACACACACACACACTCTCTCTCTCTCTCTCTCTCTCTCTCTCTCTCTCTCTGTCTTTTATATCAGAGGCATTGAATGTGGGAGGGAGTGATACTGATATCGCCCAGAGAACTGACAATGCCTGGAAACTCTTAGTTATTCCAACTTGGGCTTAGGTTCCTATGGCATCTTTTTAGTAGAGGCTAAGGATGATATTAAAATCCTGTATGGCACAACACAGCCCCCTGCACAGAGAATTAACTGGCCCAAAATGTCACCAGTGCTAAGGTCGAGAAATCTGCTATGCATTAGTCCTGTATGACCATCTGCTTGTGCGCTCAGTCATTTACTGCTTTATTGTGCAGCACACTCTGTACACAACACTGGGGAAAGGAGGGCACATACTTGTATAAAATATAGTGTGACCCCTCAAAGGGCTCACAGTGAAATCTGGCATATAACACACAAACAGGAATCACTTGAAGTCAAATGGTAAGTCCAATTACATTGACATTTTAAAAGTGTTATATAAATACGGGGGTGGGGTGGGGAAGAGATCATTCATTCCTCACTTGGAGATCTTTGATCATAAAGTTGTATTTGAATAAGATTTTGAAGGTTGTGGAGATATGACCATAACATATGAGTATGCAACAGACCTGTCATTTCAAACACATAAACATGGTTAAAATATCCAGTTCTTTTCATTTAAAGCACAAAAAGAATATAATACATCTCTACAATATTTTCCTTGTTATTTATTTTCAATATTTATTAGAAAATACGCATGGTGGTGCAGGCCTGTAATCCCAGCACTTGGGAGGCTGAGGCAGGAGGATCGCTGAGTTTGAGACCAGCCTGGGCTACACAGTGAGTTCCAGGTTAGTCTCAACTACATAGTGAGACCCTGTCTCAAAAAAAACAAAACAAAACAAAAAAAGGAAAATATGCGTGGAAATGTACTTTATTATCCAATACACTGCCTTGGAATTTGCTACTGTCATTGGCCCAAGGGATTTTAACTGACGATCTTGAGGTGCGTTCAGAAGCATTTGAAATCCAACAGACCAAAATGTGATTTTGCACTTTTCCGTTAAACCAGATCAGCCAGGGAAATGAGTCCCTCTTCAACCAGCTGTGGAAGTTCCACTGAGAGAACAAAGTCTGCACATCTTTGTGGCCCAGTTTATCCACAGTTTTCCTGCACATTCGATCTCTGTGAACACATATTTTGATTTTATTGGGTGGAATGATTAGCCTAATGTTTGTTTGCAATAGTATAATGTTGAAAGTGGTATGATTAAGAAATTTTAGGATCCTAACTAGATAAAAATACCATCTGTGTGCTTTGAAACCAGTCGGATCTAAATGGAATAATGAGCCATAGGTCACTCATACTAAAACTCACCCAAGCAAGTGCAGTAAATTAAAATTGGAGATGGAGTAAATCAGGAAGTCCTTATTTTGTTGGGGGCCTTTTAATCATTCTGGAACGTAAGCCATCTTCCTAAAAGTATCTATTTGAATAATTTCAAAAGCTACTGAAAACAAAATAAAGCACTTTTTTTCATTGCAGCTGAAGTGCTGAAGATCTCCTCTTTTAATCATAGCATTTATGTATTTTATAAATATGGACAGACATTATGAGCTATAACTCAAATCTACATTTGTAAAAAAGAAAAGGTTAAACTGTACATATTTAATAATGTCTTAGAAGATTGCATGTGTTCCTTGTTTTATGAACCACGTTGTTCAATATCTTACAAGCTGCACTTTAATCCCAATAAAAATTTTTTTAAGTGAAAATGACGTTAGGACTTTAAGTGAAACAGCGGATCCAGCTTGTCCACCCTGCCGTGTCAGCTGTTTCCAACTGGCCTATACAGATCTGCATTTGAGTGTCGCAACTCAGGTCAGAGCCAATGTGTGCAGTGCTACCTCAGGGAAGTAATAACTCTTACAACTGCCTGGCTAGAAAGATATCTGATTACAGAGAAGTTGAAATGAATCTGAAGATGGTTTGTCCACACACAGACGTAAACCTGTTATCACTCCAGGATCCCAGAGAGGTTGGAGGAAGAAAGGAAAAGTAATGGAGGCCGCACCAACAGGCAGAAGGCACTGGTGAAGAGACTGAGTTGCAAGCTGTCTAACTTTTGGGTTGTGTGTTTTTTATGTTAAATATGGTTCAGAGATTAAAGTCTTCTTTTTCGGCAAAGAAAGGAAATAATGTTTCCTGTCCCATTTGCCAAGCTAAGTGAACAACTGTTCCTGCACAATTAGAATTGTTAATTGATTTGAAAACATAGGGCTTTGAAGGTGGAAAACTGCTGACATTATTTCAATGGGGAAATGCACTCCTGAGAGAGAGTTCTGCAGTACAATTTTTCTCCTTGTTTTGTTGAATATACATCTATAAAAATACTGTGAATCATGCAGTAAAAACTGCTGTGCTGATATCATAAATCTCTGATAATAAAAATTTCATTGTTGAAACAATAAAATAGACTTTTATTATAACACAGAGTATCCACCTAAACATTGTCCTTTTAGCTTCTTCGAGTTAAATGTATGCACAGTTTTACAGTCTATAAACAGATCTGGAATAAAAGTTAATAAATGTCAAAATTTGCATTTCAAAAAATTCTTGCTGCATTTTAGGGAAGATCAATCTATGAACCTTTCAACATTATGTCAAATGAAATGCTAATTGTACCTTTAGGAATTTCAGAGACAGTGACAAGAAACTAAATGCTCTGTTCCTTTGCATCAGCAAGTCGAGGATAATTGTATATCTACTCTTGTGAACTTCTAAGAAAAAAAAGGAAAAAAACCAAGAAAAAAGGGTTTTCTATTCTTTAACTCAGGAGGGTAAACTCCTTCAGCCACCCCTCCATCAATCTGCCTTCAAATAAAGTGTGTTAACATGTTGACAGTGGACAAATCACACAGTGCTGCATTTATTCATTTTATAATAGGTTTGTCAAATGAGCTTCAGTTAAATAGATTTAAGAGTAAGAAAAATTTTCAGCCAGAAATAACCAACTTATTCCATTCAAATTGATGTAAGGTTTAAAGGTGTCCTTCTTAAAAGCCTAATCTTTATTAAAACGCACAATTTTTGAAGGCTAAGTCACAAAAATAAATACCAGGAGCCTCAAAAGTGCTTTTATTTCCCCTACCCTTAAGATAAAGCACTAATACATCCTTTCCCTTTTCTGTAATAAATCTTAGTCCTGTATCTCTAAGAGATACAAATTATCCTCTATACTGTCTTACAAGTGTGAGTATAGATTGAACCAATGAGCAATGTTATCTAGAAAATAGCACTTAGGGTAAGGTTTGTACCATTTTTTTGAACATTATCCTATTTGTGGCACTGTCTTCATTTCAGAGTCAGGCTGCTTGAAATATTCGGTGCCTCTACACAGCAGTGAAAAACGAAGGTCCCTGCAACTCAGAAGCAGCTGATGTTGTTAACCTGCAGCATTTGGTCACCTATCACCACTTTAAAAGTAAAATAGGCATTTTCACCTTCTTCAAATACCATTATAGATAGTGTCAAGTCAAAAACAAAGATTGCTCCCCTCCACACTTCTGGATCTCCACATTGTCTACTGATATATATTAGGAATATGAAGCAAAACCACTTCAAGCGTTTAGAAGACTTCATTTACAAAGTATATTACACCGGACCATTTGCAGTCTCAGACTGGACAGCCAATTTGTAATCTTGCCTCCAGTATGGAAGAAAAACACCCCTGTGTTCTTGCAGAACAGCCACAGTTTGATTTAATAAATTCTGTTTTAGAAAATTCAGATGGAAATAATACATATTTCTTGCTCTGCTGGATGACACTTTTATACAAACTCCAAGTTGCCAAAAAATATTGTATTTTGTCTTGATTTACCCCCACAGATTTTTTGTACTTAATTGATATATCTGTTTTATTTTAAATCTTTGAATGTTAATAAAAATTGGATTTACCTGCAAGTCAATAAAATAAAAACATATACCATAAAAATATATAAGTAAGCATCGATGATATGAATAAATATTACCACAAAATAACAGCTTTAACTTTCTTTGGGTGTCCATAATGTGAAACAACTCTGTGTCACTAACTGTGGACAGTCTTTTGTACACATGACTTGCATGACTGGATATAGATTCTATTTTACTTCTGGGAATAAAACAATATACATTTAGGTGTAATAAAAAAATTAATAAATAGCATGTGTCTGCTTTAAAAAGTTTAATATGTAAGAGTGGTTCCCAGGCATATATATTATGAGCAATTTATTCAGCATAAGGAAACAGTAACATCCTATTTTACAGTACATAATATTTTACAGAAATTTCCCAACTCTAACATGTACAATTCCCAAAATAAATGCCAAACCAGCAGCTCTTCTAAGAAACCTTGAAGCAAAATTTTCAAGACCAGCTTTGTAATTAATCATCGTGATTTTGCTCATGTTGTTTTATATTGGGGAAAAACAGTTGAATAGGAGACAAGTATACTACTAAACAAAACGCTTGTCTTTTTCTTAAGAGTCAAAACGGAAGGCTAATAAAGACCATTTAAAATAAAAGGGCCCATTACTCCTCAGTTTTATATGAGCTTACATGCTTTCATTGTGCAGAGTGTGTTATTAATTTAACATGCCAGATTCATAGGTTTCTGCAATATCAGGTTTGATGTATTCATTATCGGCACTCAGTACATTAATTCACGCTGAAGTCCGGTAAATCAAAATTATACCATCTGGCTTCCTGTTCTTAATGATGAATTTGATGTAGGGGTGATTAAGATTGTTAGGCTTTTGAATTTTAATGTAAAAATTAGGGGATTAAAAAGGCATTTAGAAATGACCAATAGTTAGAATAAACTTACTGACAGGATCTAATTTGTGTACTTGCTAGTAAAGCTCCATTTTAATTAGCAGCCACAGTCTTTCAGCACAAGCTCAAAGAGACAGAAGTTTAGCGATTAAGAAGATGAAGCTGTTAAATTGATAAATTGACCTTGAAATACTTGTAACTGTGGGGGACGGCCTAGTAACTCAAATTATTAGTGTGTTGCATTGCCACATGGGGAACTGAGTCCAAGAGTGACCCTCCAAGAGTGAGTCCCAGAATCAGAATTAGCCTCTCTCTCTCTCTCTCTCTCTCTCTCTCTCTCTTTCTGTCTCTCTGTTGACTCACTGTTCTTATCCTGAGGGTACGGACAGAGCATCAGAGATAAATATAAAAACCTGCAGAACTGTCAGTTGGCACTGTAATCATGGATCCCTGTTTCAGAATTCCTTGACAGGTGACACTGAACATTATGTCTGAACTTGGAAGGACTGGATTGGTCCTCTCAGTTTCTTGCCACGCTCCAAAGTGACTGAGAGGGAGACATCTAAGCAGTGAAGTAACTCAGGAAATCCAGAGCACAGCTACCAATCCTGTTCCTTTTTTGCTACATGTCTCAGACCTGGAACTCCTGAAAGGGAAATTTCTAAATATCCGCAATACAGAGCATGTATATAACACATAGTCACAGCACTCAAACTCGACATGAGACTTTTGAATTGAAAGACCAATCTGATATGGATGTTCCTTTGACAGTTAAAATTACCTCTGGTTTTAACAAAAGCACTTGAAATGTTACACGGAACTCATTACACCTTTTCTGCATAAAGAAGTTGAATAGTTAAACTAAGTTAAGAGAGACTAGAATCTTAATGTACAATATTATTAGAATAATATGAAGAAACATTCTCATTTTTTTCTAAGACATAAAACTAAAAGTACAAGAACCCATATAATAGAAAAGTAAGGTTCAAAATAAAATTATTTCCTGAGAAGAAGGAAATAAAAAAACTACTGCCGTGTACAGTCTCATAAAATGAGATGCTTATTTCCTGTGAAATTAATAAATGCAGTCACTAATGCACTAAAATAAAATACAGTTGGAACGACTTACATCAGAAAACAAGTACATCTGTATATATCAACAACTTGAAGGATTCTGATTCCTGGCAAGTCAAGGAATATTTTAAATCTTATATTTTAGAGGAAATCGAATCTTGACTAACCACTGCAATTTATGTCATTTTAAATAAGATATATTTGAATAAGTATATTTTTCATGCCCTAAAAAGACTGATGTCTTCTTTTATAAGCTCATCCTGTGACACACTTGAGTAGGTAGGTATATTGATTTTTTTTTCTTTTTCTGATGGCAATGAAGTGTAAATGGAAAATATCAGACTTGGCAATCACTTAAACCATGTGAAAATTTCAGAGTGAAGGCTATTAGAGTCACTTTGTGATCTCCCCAGATGACCAGAGGGGGGAGGCAGAAAAAAAACATTTCTACATTTCTTTAGATCCTTTGTGTGACAGCTAAGGAGAATAACATTCTTTCTAATGCGCTAGTTTTCGTCTCTAGTTGAGAATAACCTCAGTGCTTTCTTATGTCACTGGCTGAGAGAAGATGAAAGACCCAGCCTTGTGTAAATGGCTTTGTCTAACCATCAGTCTTTAGCTCTGCATGGCAGCTGTACTATTGACATTAGCTTGTGCACTGGGTGAAATTGAAGTGAGTTAAATGTGACCTTGGCTTAGTTGTTGAAGTAGAAATGAACTCTACTGGGAGTAAAAAAAAAAAATAAGACCAGTTTCTCTAACTTCATTTTTTCTTTAATGAGTTTAACAGCACTCTTAGGATTTGATACATTTTATAAAAATGCTTTATTTCCTTTTCTATTTTATACTGAGTAATCAGCATTTAGTAAGGTTAGCTTGCCCTTTTGTTATGAAATCCTTGTCCCAGGTATTTAAATACCATACTCCTAAAAAGAAAGAGAGAAAGAGCACATTTTAACCCATAAAAATGGACTTAACACTTTTATGCATATTTTTATACTACAATAATAAATACTGGACCACAAAATCATTTCTGAAGGCTCCGTGTTTTTGATGACATCACACTGTGAACTGGTGAACATGTGCATTCCTAAACAACCTGCTGGCAAGTCAAGTACAGTGATATGTGAGACCTCCAGGTACCAGGATGGGCTGGAACACTTCTAATACTGCACTTCCTTGATTTTCAAATACAATACGAGACATTGTTGGTATCAAAATTATGCAGGACTGATTGCACTTTCTTAATGGCAACAATTCAGAAAACCTTTGAAGTTTCATTCTTCTTTGAACATACCTAATTCATATATACATGTATACACATAAGTATATTCATCACATATGTCGGCTTGTATGTATTTCTACATGTATGTACAGGTTAGTGTGACATGTATTTTCATGTTAATTTATAATAATGATATATGAGTAATCACTCACATTTCATGCTATCAACAAATTTTTCAAAGGAGCGCATGATGGGAGCTTTCATTAGTCTACCTAATAGAACTTGAACAAACTTAACACACTTCTCCAATGCCCTATTATCATTGTTGAGTGTTAATAGAGCCTACAGGTCTTTTTATTTTGATTTGGTTTTTTTTTTTTTTTTTTTTTTTTTTTTTTTTTTTTTTTTTTTTTGGTACAGGAGATCAAACTTGGGACCTTCTGCTTGTGAGGCAGGCAGCTGCAGCAATGAGCTAAATCTCCAGCCCTGGAGCCTGCATTTTGGCTTTTTCCTTTCTTTAGTCATCCATTCAATACCTTTGCTATTACAAACTTCCTGTGCTTCTTCTTGAGTTTTTTGAGGTGGAATAATTATTCCCTAATGATACTCCCAGGTTTTCACATTCTAGTTCTTGGCACCTATGAATGTGTTGCCTTACTTGGTGAAAGGACTTGGCAAAGGTGATTAAGATAGAAATCTTGAGTTGGTGTACTTACCTTAGATTACCAGCCTGGGTTCCAAAGTAAACACAAAGGTTCTTAGCAGGGAAAGATAAAGGTCAGAGTAATGGAAGAAGATTTAACAATAGAAGCATAAATTGAAGTGTAGTGGGGCCATTAGCCAAGGATTGTAGGCAACCTTCAAAGGCTAGAAAAGGAAAAGAAGGAATCTAATTCTGTTCTAGAATCTTCGGAAGAAACACAGTCCTGATAACCTAATTTATTTTGTCAGTTATTTTTTCTTATTTGTGCTGAGGTGAGCACAACATAATTCATAGTTATATTTTAGAAAGATTAGTCAGTGAACTTCGAAATTCAAAAAAGGACTCGCCACAATCTTTAGAAATAGGGAAAGTGGGAAGGGTAGGGGAAAGGAAATGAAGGAAAAGAAAAAAACATGAGAAAATAAAAAAAGGAAATAAATTATTTGTAAATAGAGAAGGGAGGAGGGGGTGAAGGGAGGGCAGGGGGAAAAAAATGAGAACCAAGACCTGTCATGTAAAGATACAAGATCCCAATGATGAGTGTAACTGTACTGTATACCTAAAATGTACCAATAAACTCAATGTGAGGAAAAAAAGAAATACATTACAAATTGGAAGGCATGGAGGCAACTCTGCATCCATGTAACCATAGTTTCCCTGGTGTAAATAATCTGCAACAATGCATAAGATTCTAATAAGATTACTGACATTTAGAAATGTGAAGAAAGGAGCTAAAGGTGTAGGGAAGGTTATGAAAATAAAGTGTTTGTAGATGGGGAAGGGAGGAGGGGGTGAAGGGAGGGCAGAGGTAAGGGGAAAAAATGAGAATCAAGACTTGTCATGTAAAGGTCCAAGATCCCAACAATGAATGTAACTGTACTGTATCCCTAAAATGTACCAATAAACTCAATTAAAGCTGAAAAAAAAAGATATCATGACCACCTACTGAAGGTCAACAAGTTTAAACAGAGAAGCAAAGGTAGTCTTTACCTGGGTAAAGCCTTTGGGACAGTGGCTCTGAGGACATCTGGCCAGATGGTATTTCTTCCAGAGAACAGGATTGGTAGTTTATGAGGCCTTTTATATAAGCCACAAAGACAATGAAAGCAGGTTTGTGTTTGACTCAAGCTGATCACTAGGGGATACCCAAGGGTCAATGGTGAACAAGAATTTGAAGGCTAGAATGAGAGTTTCTGTTCTTATACCTATATGTATGCATACTTTAGCCTACAGGGTGTATATCATGAATTTGGAGATTAAAAACCAGCTAGATACGCAGTAAAGCACTTTCCTTTTGGGGCTATGTCCTGTCTTTGATCAGGAGACCTGACTTAGGCTAACTGGGCTATGTTTTTATTTCTTTCTCTCCACTGAGGCGTTGGCTAGTGAGACTCTGTGACACAAGAGACTAAGGCCGGACTGCGGTCTTTAAAGTGGATACGCCACTGTGGAACTCCAATGCTGTCCCATTGGGAGTGGACACGCTAGAATAAATAAGTTGTTCCACTTCTCAGAACCCTCACTTTTTTTACTAAACAGGACTCAAAATGTCTACATCATAGAATTCTTTGGTGGTGTGAGGGCTGTGTGTGAGGTAGTTTAAAGTGTGTTTTAAAGATGTGAGGTAAGCAAAGTGTCTAACCACATAAGGTTAGCAGTAAATGTGAGTTTCATTTCTCCTCAGTCTCAATTAAAGGAGAAGGGCTATGACTATTGTGAATTATCATGAACACCTTATTTTGCCTTTCTCTTTGGCCTTCCATGGTCTATTCAGCTTACTTCCTTCCTCATCATTACCGTCTCTATGTATCTAGCATGGGAAGATATCTATATTCATCCCCTAATTCTTCTCTTGGGTCATCTAAACAGAACCACATTTCAGTATTCCCGATTTCCCTTGATCGACACTCATCTCTAGGACTCCTTTCCTGCCTTTGCTTGTGAGTAAAGCAAGGATTGCGAAGCACCCATATCAGAGAACTGAAGGTTCCACATTTGTCTGGCACAAAAGAAACACACAGTAAATAACTTTCCTCTTATTGTCAAGTAAGCAGGGAATAGGTCTTTCTGCTTCTGCTTTTTTTTTTTTTCACAAAGCAGAGTTTCATCTTTTTTTCTCATTTTCCCCATAACCCTGACCACCCTTCACCCCCTCCCCACTTCCCTATTTGCAAAGACTTTCTGCTCCTTGAGGGAAGAAATATCTGCCATCTTAGTTGAGGAGTGTACACAAGACACAGGTCTGTCTCCAGTCCCTGGAACAAGGTCTAAAAATGAAGTATACTGTTACCAACACAGAAGTGTAGCTTCAGGAGAGTAGCAGGCAGCAGGTATGACCTGGTGAGCCAGCTGCAGTTTCCTTCCTGTGAAAGTGAATGTCCCAGGACCTGGGGGTACCCTTCCCTGCTGGGAAGGTCAAGGGGTTTCACATATGGCAGAAGCAGAGTGCGAGCCCTAAGCTTTGAAAGGAGACAGTATGATGATTTTGAAAGTATAAAACTCTAGAACAGGACTCTCAAAATGTTTTGGAGAATAACTGGAAATCAACTGTACTCACCTATATAACTTATACCAAGTCTGAATCCTTCTTAGCATAAGAAAAATAGTGCCGTGTTTTTTGCTGTCATATGTTCCATGTAAATAAAAATATTTATGGAATGAAAACAACTCCCTGCTAAAACCCCTTGAAGCATCCTGCTGTCTGGGTGGCCGTGGCTATAGTACAGCAGAGATGTGGTCACAGCACTGTCTGCACTGGGTAGAGCCTTTCTCTGGAAAGAAGGGTTTCATCTATGCACCTGAGGAGGCTGTCGAAGATTCTGTTATGGTGATAACCAGTGCCTGCACTGTGCACTTGCTTTCACTTGTTACAATGCACTTTCCTTTTATCTCCAAGTGCAAATGCATTGCATAATTTTATTTTTTCCTCTGTTTTCTCCCCCTGGAATATTGGCATCACGTTTGCTCTGTTCACTTACGGATGTTTCCAGCACTGGGACAGTACCTAGCATAGAGTTGCACTCACTAAATATGGGCGCCTGGCTGACCGAAAGATGATTGAATCATGAGTGATATTTGCCCAGGGATTTTTGTTCTAACTTCAGGGTTTTACTCTACATCCTCTCTCACTTAGACCTTGTTTATTTCAATTTTTTCAAATTTTAAATTTAATTAAATTAATCTCAGATTTACAGAAAAGTTGTAAAAGTAGTTCAAAGAAATATTGTATATCTTTCACCCACATTAGCTAAATTTCAATATTTTACCATTTTCCTTATTCTCTCTCCCTTTCCTCCACACATAAAAAATAAGTATCATCAGGCTGGGGATTTAGCTCAGTGGTTCCACCTCCTGCCTTGCAAGCCAAAGTCCCGAGTTTGATACCCAGAACCAAAAAGAAAAGTATCAGCACCACTATAGAGTAAATTGCAGACACAATGCCCTTTTAACTGTAAATATTTTAGTGTATATCCCCCAAATTAAGAATCTCATCACAGTACAATTATCAAATTTGTGAAGTTCTGATTAAAATAATCATTTCTAATGTCACCCTTATTCAAATTACACAATCTGTCCCACTAATGAACTATGTAGAATTTATTTATTCATTTCTCAGACTCAGGATCCAGTCCAAGATATATATTACATAAACTAATCATAGCTTATTATTCTCTTTTGATTTGGAACAGTCTATCAGAAATTCTTTATTGTTTGTTTAATATTTTTTAGTAATCATTATTTAACCCCCTCCCAATTTGAGTTTCTCTGATATGCATATATAGGACTGATTAGGCTCAATCTGTACATTTTAGTTTTTAGGTTTTTTGTTTTGTTTTGTTTTGGTACCGGGGATTGAACTCGGGTCCTTGCTCTTGCAAGGCAGGCAGCGGAACCACTGAGTTAAATCCACAGCCCCTGTACATTTTACATAAAATATCTTAAAATCAATATTGCCTCCTGCTCATTGCATCATATTATAAAATACAGAAAAGCTTTTCTCCCTGTACTAGTTATGCCACATCTTCCAGTTGGTTAAGATGCTATCGAGCAGGTTCTCATTACTAATGTGCTCTTGTTTGACCCTTTGGAATTAGTAAGTGCTTTGAGGGGAGATACTGTGAGACTCAGTAGGTATTCTTTCTCTTCTATGCCTTCACTGTCATGGAGAGGAGTAACATTTTCATTCATTATGTGTTCATTCTGTATGCAAGTTTGTAATGGAGAGCCACTTTCTAGATATCGTGACTCAGTGACCTAAGAATAGATTGTCCCTTGATTCACCATTTATACAAATCTATTCAACTTGCCTTCACACTTTGGCCACCCTCTTTAAGTTATGGGTGACATCTACAAGAGAGGGTATGTTTGAGATTATTATCCATGACACCAGATATGTGGGCCCACAGAAAACAAGTAGTTTAGTATGGAGAAAAACATTGCCTTCCACTCCAGATAAAATATTAAATAAAATTCTGAATTTGAATAATATTTTTCAAAACACAGTTAAGGAAAAGAAATGAATGAACCAAAATGTTTTAAAATGTATCTCTAAATTTTCATTTTTCTTACTATTTTCCTGACAGGACAGCCAGTGAAGTAAACTATAAGTCTTAATTCTTCTTGCACACTCACAATAAAACAGTTATATGGGCTGTGTGGTGAAAGATTATTCATCAATCAAATATCAAAAATGTGGAAAAAAAACTGCTGAGAATAGAAGCTTGGACATTGTGTACTAGTAATGCCATGGATCAATCTACTTACACTTTTGCACTTCAATTTAGAAAAGGAAATAAAATTTATATTTGGTTTGCCTCTTGTTAGCCAGACACTAACTAAATAAGGCAAAAATTAAAGTCTGTGGGTGATCAGTTTGAATTCTCTTTTCCCAGATTTTCATGTAGCTGCCACATTTTTATTGGTTTAGTACTGTAATTTACCAAAGATGGACAAAATATTTCTTTGTCCCTGGGCTCCTCCATAATTACATAATTAAAGTGCACGTGTTAATAGTATCCAGATCATGAGACTGAAATGAAAATTAATACATTTGTATATATATCATTCTTTGGAGAACACTAGAACAGAGCAAATTCTACTGACAGATTAGTCAGTATAATTATTTGGTTATTTTAACAAGGATTGCCAAGACCATCTCCTATTCTGTGTCACAGGAGAACTCAGAGGACCTGAAACTAGGATTTATTTCACTGAAAGAACACAAAGCTAAATCAGTAAGGGAAGAAGTAGTTAGTTAAAGTCTGGAGGAAACCAGGCACAAACTTCTAAGAATATTCATCCAGAAGAAGGACATAGGATACACTTACTTCCTCCAACAATGAGGTACAACAACAAATTAAAGTGTTGGCTATCAAGGAGGCTAGTTAGAGACCCAGTGCCCAAGATTTCTAATGGGGGCCAATCAGATATTCATCTTCTGCCTAGCATGTTCCAAAAGCTCAAGCTTCCAGAAGAAAAACAGGTATGGAACATGAACCACTTTATTTTAACAAATCACTTAGGCACATTATGCTACTTACTAGAGTTCAGGTACTTAAACTCTCCTGAAGTCCAAGCCAGCCGAGGGTCAATCTTGTAAACAAGCCTTGAAAAGGACAGAAGGCCTGCTATGTTATTCTTTCCTGAATCACTAAAACTTGCTATTACACTTCTGTCTGTAAGGATTCTTGCTAAACACTTAAGTTGTCACTTTCCAGTGGAAAAGTAATGTGCCTTAAAAGGATAAATCAAATTGTCTGATATATGGCCAAGTAAGTTGCATATTACCAGTTGTCACTTCCAAACAACAGCTTCAAGCAAACATTGTCCATGTACAATAGAACCAAGACGGTGCAAGGATTACCTTCTGTAACAACATAAGACTCTTTTTAAGAATAAATAAGTTAGACTTAATGAGCAGCCCGGATTTATTTCCTCTGTCTCTTGCTTTAACATACAAAAGTTTTCAGATACACCTCCCACTCCAATTTAAAAACAGGCTCAAGTAGAACTCTGAACAGGCAATTGTCAAATGTGTCCAGAAGAGAGAGGCAAATAAGATGAGACTTCTGTTATCAATAATGTCTAGGAAAGTTTTACAGCACCCTTCAATATGCAGAGCCATCAGACTCAAGCACTCGTATTTGATAACGCATGTGAGCTTTACAAACAAGTATGCACTGAGACCTCCAAGCCCTCAACTACTGTTTACATGTTGAAATATGTAGGGAGTACATCGATGCCTAGTGCTATAAGAGCCCTGTGGTCAGATCATTTCATTTCACACCCGTGCCAAACTTGGGCTAGGCAATGAGGTCCTGACTTTGAGGAGTTTTTATAACTTCTGGGGGGGAAATAGACATGTACTGTGAAAACAATCCAATAAGTAATGCATGACAAAAACACAACTGATAAAGTTCAGCAGACACCTTTCAACTTAAAATATTATGCTTTATGAGACTGGGTAAATCAATTAGACTTCCCTACTTAGGTAACAGTATAAAATTGTGCCACAATTGTTACATTTCAATTACAAACTTTTTACTTATTCTTTGTAGAATTTAGAGGTGGTAAAGGTAGAGGATGTGGCTGTGATGTCTCATATCATTTAAAAAATAATTCAAAGATCCTAGGACATCTAAAATATTAAAATATTTTCATGCACCAAATTTTGCTCCTGGAAATAAAGATAATGAAGTTCATTCCTTTAACCTTCGAATTTCTCTAAGGGTAGTACAAGCAATATATGTCTATTGTGGGTATAAAAAGCAAGGTTAGTAAAGATTTTGATTTCCTTTTCCAATGAAATATATCATTAAAAGAAAAATGCTTCCAGTATTAACTCTTCTTCCTTGTTTCATTCAAAACTAGTGGAATGGTCAGTTAGTTTCTGATCTGTACCAGACTGTGGTAGCACTACAAAGATTAAGTAAGAGCCCTTAAATCATTGGCTTCGAATTTTATTGGAAAAGACATTTAACAATTACTAAGTCATTACTATAGAGTATTAAAGAAAAGTTCCACATTATCTCACATAGAATTTGAAGAACCTAGCTGGACAGAGAATTTGCTCTGCAGGTTGAGAAATTACAAGATGCCTAGAAAGACCAGGGTAAGGTTGGGTGAATTGATGCTTTGGTATTAATTGATCTGAAGAAAATGTAGAGCTCAATGAAGAAAGTTGTTGCTTCTCTTGTGAAACACAAATGAAGAGCAGCTTATTATGCAAAAATAATTTTGCTAGCTATAAAATGAAGCTTAATAGAGTATATCATATGAATTTATCAACATTCACATAAACTAGAGTTGAATAAAATTGTGCTTTAAAAAAATCCCTGTAGTAGCCTATAATAAAGGACAGAATTATTGTGTATTTTGACTTGAATTATCTTCTAAATTTGATAGCAAATCTATCAAGCAGATGAAAATTAGAACATCTTAAGTCAATTGAATCATTGCCAAGAAAAAGAAGAATGTAAATGATGATTTTGCAGTTCAGATGATACTATCAATAAGGTCCATTTCATCTCTAAATTTCTATGATATACTAATTTTAAGAATCTTGAATACTTAAAATATTACACTAGTCTATTATGAGAGAAACCACTTTAGGGAGGATGTAAGAACTTACTGGAGAATCCAAAATCCAAGGGAAGCAGTTTTAAGCTATAAAAAAAGAATCACAAATTATCTCTCTATTATTTTCCATTTATTTTTCAAGAAAGATTTTGCATTTGCACATGTCTTGTTAATGGGTTATTTTGTAATAGAGGATTTTTAAAAATAGATAATCAAAAAGGATTCCCTTGTGATGGCTATTGTTCAAAAACAAAGTAAAAAAATATATACCTTTTTATGTCATCTCTTTTTATATCATTTCCTAATCCATCACCTGAGGAATACTATGCAAGCTACTCCTCAACTGGAAGTTCCACCAACATTTTTCATGAATCTTTGCATGTTTCATGATGTTCAATCTTAAGGATGACCTCAAGACCAATTTGAAAAAATGAAATAAACTGTAGCATATTTCAGAATGACTCAGGATCACAGTTGTTTCTGAATATTTCTACTATTGAAAATAATTTAAAGGAAAGATTAAGAAATTTGAAATCTAGTATGAACAACAAAAAAGAAATGATTCCTTGTCCACTAAATTAATAAACTTCTCACATCTGCTTCCAAGGATATATCCTAGTCATCCACACCCAGCTAAGTCTCATCAGGTATTTATGACCACATAGATAATGCATTCATGGAAGACATTATCTTCGACATCATGAGAAATTACCCAATAATACATTTAAGCTGTCTTTCCAGATTGGTTATGGAATTTTATATGTTCTCCATCTCCATTCCTCCAATATTTAGCTCAGTAATGTGTATCCCAAAAGATAAGAATGACATTAATATTTTTTCTCACTTAACACAGGAAATCTTTGTTGTTAGAGTTGTGCCCCTGAGTCTTAGGGCAAGAAAGAAAAATATAAAGTTTTGAAAACAACTTTTGTTTCTCTGTCTTTCTTTTGTAACACTGTCGTCAAAGTTGATTTGATAACTTCAACTTTTATCACTCTAAATACTTCATTAAATTCAGAATAAAGTTAGAAGCTTTTTAGCATCTCATCCATCCATTCAGCCTACCTTTCTGGTGAGAGCTCTTTGTCCTTTTCTCACATGTCTACCTATAACTATTCAAATCACAGATCACACAAATCATGATTTGAAATTTTACAGAGAAGAGGATATACAATGTTCTAGGTTGGAATAAGTTTAGAATGCATCATTAAAAGGATATAACTTGGTTAAATGTCATCTAAAATACAGGGCAAATGAACAGTCCTCTAAAAAATTTGTTTATACACAGAGGTAAGAAGACAAAGGGACATGTATAGATATTTTCTCTGAAAATTACCCCGGGAAACATGAAATGGGCCCTGGGCAGGAAGAGGAAATGCTTCCCCTAGGGCTCTTCCTGATCTACTTTGCTCCCTTGTCACCAGGAATTAAGCAGCTTCCTTCCCTCCATCCCACCTTCTGCTATGGTAGGACTGTCTTGGAGTCAGCAAATCATGGGCTAAAACCTTTCAACCGTGAGCCCAACACCACCGCCACACACACTTTAAATTGCCGATATTCTGTATTTTGTGCCAGCAATGCGAAACCTTACCAAAACTCTTCCTTTGTTCTCTGGAGCCTAGATTCCAAGGAGGGGAGCTATCTGGAAATTCTGATACAGACTAAAAAATTCCACTCACACCACACGTAAAAAAGTTCAAGAAGTTTTGTACACATTTTGGATTAAGTCTGGGTTAGATTATAGTTGGTTTCTAAAGATAACAATTTCTGATAATAATTTTAAATTAATTTGAATATATACTCTACTTTCATAGCAAATCTTCTTTAATGTTTTAGTAAAAAATCAAATTCTTGTCTTTAAGGGAAATAAAGCAAAAGTTTATGTTTATAGTTGGAACAAATGTTATAAACTTGGAGAAGTCAATGGCAAGTGATGATTTATGCACACGCTGAATACTGCCAATAGTGAGCACCACAAAGGATTTGTAGAAAAATTCAAGCTCTACTTGACTTTCTGAGTAATTATTAAAGGTAAGATGACTGAAAGTACAAATTACTGGTATTTGATAAACAAAATGAAATTATTTATAGTCACAACTTAAAAAGCTGAGATATAAGCCATCTATCTTAGAATTTTAAAAGTGAAAATATTGTGATACTTATAACTTCCTCTAGTGATATTTTCAAAGATAGAAATTTCAGAAATGTTTCAATGTTATATTTTATCATACATTTTAGTTTCAATATCTTCAAAGTATTAACTATGTATACACCACTCTCTTTACTCTTATTAATGATCTCGGATACTTTTTAACATATTCATTTTCCTCAATCCATTCTTAATTACCTCCCTCCATTATCAAAGGAAAAAATGCACCTCCTCTTTCACAAAATAAATGCTTTATCTATACTATATTCTACATTCTTTTTCACTTCACTGGAGAGTTTGTGCAATTATTCTCCCTCTGTCTTTTACTTTTCAAACATTTATTATCATCGAGTCATAATACTTACTGTATAAACATATTTTCTTCCAAAAGAAATAAAATAACTAACTTAGATCAACCTGATATTTCTGGAACACTTCTCCCCAAAACAGCAGAATACACATCCATCTTAAATATGCACGAAACATCTTCCAGAAGAGTCCATATACTGGGTGACAACACAACTCTCAATAAATGTTAAAGCAGTGTAGTCATACAAGACATCGTCTCCAGGCACATTGTAATGAAAACAGAAACAGTAATAGAAGGATGACAAGTATGTGGGAATTAACCAATATATTTTCTAGTAAAAAATAAATGGATTAAAAGAGAAAACACAAAGAAAATTTAAAAATGCTTTGTTTGGATACGACTGAAAATAAAAACAGAACATTCCCAAGACTGAAAGCCTTTCAAATGAAGATTGAAAGGTCAGGAAAAACACGAGGATGTCCACTCTTGCCACTTGTATTCAACACTGTTGTGAGAGTGCAGACAAAGCAATTAGGTAAGAAAAAAAAAACACACATATTCGGAAAAAAATTGGTGGTAGTCACTAATTAGTAATTATTTGCTTATGCTTATTTTGCTTGCACTCATCATTATGTTTGGTAGTTTCTTGCATAGTAATATTTATAGATACTATTCATTCATTTTCACTGCAATATAAATAAATATCAGTTTAGCTGCCTATTTTAGTGTTGATCAGCCTTGCTTCCAATTACTTATTATTACAGAAAATAATAAGTCTAGGAATGTTTCTATATGTATAACCAGTCCAAAAGACTTGCCAGGGTACTTACTCAAACTGCTGAATTAATCAACCTTAGTAGGTAAGAAAAAAATTAGTTTTAAAATTTGTTAAAATAATTTATAATTCTATTAGCATGCATTATGAAAAGTTGGATTTGTCATGATTGATGCCAATCAGGAAGGTATGAAATGGTATAGTGATTTCAGTTTTTCTCTTTTCCTAGTAAGGTTGAATGTCATTTTATATTTGAAGTGCATTCATTTTTTTTACTTCTATGGAATACCTATTTCTTTCAACAAAATGCTATTTGCCTCTTTCTTACTGATGCATTTGGGTTTTTTTAATGTATTCATCATCCTAATATTTTGCAAGTTATATTTGTCATAAATATTTTCTCCCAACATTAGACTTGTTTTTATTCACTTCCAGGTGTCTTTTTAGCTCAGAATGCTTTAGTTTATTAATGTATTCAAATATATCCCTCTTTTTCTATTTGGTTTTTGCTTTTACTTCCACTTTAAGAAACCATTCATTAGAATTCATGAAGATATTTTCTTATAAAAAATGTTAAAGGTTTTGCATTTCACACTGAATACCAGTCCATCTGGAGTTTATTGCTCTAACTGATATGAAACAGGGACTTATTTCATTTTCCACACTAATAACCTACTACTATCTAAACACTATGGAAGCCTACTATTTCTCAGTAATGCTAATTCTGATATACTAGTTGTTGACTACTGATTCTATTCCATTAATCTTTTTATCTATTCCTTCACCATTCCCACACTTTTAAATTTGCTACATCTTTAAAGTATGGCTTCTTTTCATCTTTATCTGTGTATTCTTTAAGAGAATTTGCTCTTTGGCCTTCTAAATATATTCTAGAATAACTTTCTAAGTTCCACTAAAATTTTTCTTTGGGATCTTGACCAGATTTTTCAAAATTTCTAGACCAATATGAGAACTTTTGTAATCCTCCTGTTTATTAGTAATATCTCTCTCTCCACTAATTTGGGTCTTCTTTCATATCTTTCAGTATCTTATAATTTTCTCCAAACAAGAGAGGAGACATGTTTCCAGCTATCTTATTTTTTCTCCTGCTAGTGAAAATGATATTTTTAAACTGTCCATATTGTTTCATTAATACTGGCCTAAGGACATATTTGACTTTGTATCAAATCTGGAAAAAACTTCAAAACCTCTTTTTTATGTTGTTTTGTAATGATTTATATATACAGTGGTACCTTGTTTCATGTACCTAATTCTTTCCATGATTCTGATTGCACAAATTCCATGACCAGAATTGTGTAAAGAATTAACTGAGTGAACCAAGATACCACTGATTGGAGTTTTCTATTAGACTATCATGTCATCACTGGATAACTGCTTGTTTCTTCTTTTTAATCTCTTTTCCTTTCTCTCTCTTCTCTCATCATTTTATTTGTGCCCTAAGTTTTCCAAATTACTGTATACTTGATAGCTTAAAAACAACAGGAACTTATTTTCTCATGGGCTGGTAAACCAGAAGTCTGGAATTAAGTTTGCAAAGCCATGCTCCATCAAAAGGCACTAGGAAGGAATCCTTTGCCCTTCTAGCTGTCTTGGGTTCTAATAATTGCTGGTTTTGGCAGCACCATCGGACCTACACTTTCATCTTCACATGGTCTTTGTCTTTCTATGTCTCTCTGTGACTAAATCACTTCTCTGATTAACAAGTCTTCAGATTAAACTTCCACCCTAAACCCAGAATAACTTCATCTCAAGATCCTTAACTAATTGCCACATCCAAGACTATTTCTGAATAAAGTTACATTCTAAAGATCTAGGCAGACATAAATCTGAGGGGATATTAATCAAATAACTATGTTGGTATTGCTTTACCATCAATATAATGCTAAGGAGACATCGTTCTTGGTGACTTTAGAATAAATAATTTTAATATTTTACTACTGAAAATGATAATTTGTTGTAGCTGCTTCCAAGAAATAAAAGTAGCTTATCCAGAAAAGTGAAATAGTAAAAGAAAAAAAATCAATACCAGGTTGTATTTTCAGCTAATCAACATAGCAGGAAGTTAGAGTATAATTCTAACTGTATTGCCTTTGGATAACTTACCTGTGCTAATTACAGAAGGCACATTAACCAACTTGTTCCTATTCTCCTTGTTTCAAGGGACAATTCCCTGAATTTTTGTTAATGGACAGAGTGGATGTAAAAGAGTGTGAGGGAAATTGGAGCTATTAAGAAAGGCAGCTGTGGTGTACAAGGAATGCCTCCAAAACTGGCAGCTACCACTCTGTTAGTAAGCTCATTGCAGATAAGACTGAGATGGCTGGGGAAATAAGCTGATCCTCACTCACTTAATAATTCATTTAGTCCGTCTGGCAGTTGAGAAATTTCTCTGCTGTGGAAGATTTTTGTTGGGCATAACATGAAACTCAACTTTTAGTGTCACTTGTATAAACTCACATAGGTTCCTTCTTGAAAGGTAACCTTTTTTTTTTTGGTCCCCACTCAGCACCAGTGATCAAATTCAGGACCTTGCACTTTCAAGGCAGGTGGGTCACCACTGAGCTAAATCCCCAGACCGTCATAGGCTCCTCCTTCTTACTCCTTTCTCAAAATCCTGTCTCCAGTCTTCTAGTGCTATTTCTTCCAAACCTCTGCTAAATCAGCCAAGTCATTGGTAACTATCTTGAAGTCCACATTTATCTGTAGCTCAGAGCTATTTTCCCCTCCATATAAAATGAATCATCAAATGCTCTATTTACAGTTCTTCCCTTTGGAACCTTTAGTTTCTCATTACCCTTCAGGGACCATAAAATAGGGACTTAGTAAGAAGATTCCAGTGTGCCAGCAAGTAGTAGCCAGCACCAGCACAACAGGCCGTTTGCTTTGAAACCAAAAGCAAGTTTCCCACTCTGCCAGTTGGTCATGCGTAATGTCTCCCCTGGTCACATGAGGACATGGGTGTGAAATGAAAGACAGAGGCTGATACAGACAAAGGAGATGACAAAGGAGTATGGTCATCACTTAATGTAACATTTTGTGTTCTGTGGAGCTTCTTGGTTTTAATGATGGAAGCAGAAATAATTTCCATTGTATGATGAATAGTGAAGGCACCCAGCTGGCTTTAGGACTTAATGGATCTAATGAGACTCAGTTGATGGCACTGTTGGTGAAATAATCAGTTAATAATGTGATTGGCTTTTTAGAATAGCTAGCATTTGCTTTCAAATAGTTAAGTAGTTCTCAGCTACAGGCAGTACTTTTTTCCAGACTCCTACTTGTTTGCAGTGTGTTTTTTTTTACTAGAGCTTTCTAGATTCCATATATATTATCCACCACAAATTTCCTAGTATATTATATCAGCTATATTTTGTGACTGAATCACCAAGGTAGCTTTGGTCCTTTGGTAGAGTTCAGAGTCATTAGTTTATCAATGCACTTAATAATGGGATCAGTACAATACTCCCAAAGAGAGTACCTCTAAGATTGAAACAAGATTTTATATCTTGCCTCTACAGTTCAAACAGGTTCAACAAAGACTGCATGAGAAAAAAGTCTCAACAACCCTTACTTTTCATGGAAGCAATTTTGTGCCAAACTCAACGTTGCTAAATATCTAAAGCTAATGTTGTATGCCTCTGAATGTCTGTGTGATGTATCTGTTGTGCTAGGACATTCAGAGTAAAATGTCCTGGGCCAGGGATTTAGCTCAGTGGTGCTGTACCTGCCTGGCAAGTGCAAGGTCTTGAGTTTGATTCCCGGAACTGACAAAAAGATGCAGAGTAAATGTCCCGGAATGTTCACCATTTGTGACTAGTATCATGCGATTACTATAGTGAACAAGGGCAGTGTTCTGATAACTATCAATATGTACAAGCCTTTTTCAGCCTACACTGTGATAGACAACAGATTTAACACAGCCTTGAAAATGGCCAGTGAACATGTGTTTCTAGAAATAAAGTGCCCTTGAACAACATTATTGATAAGGATTTTCTATAAAAAGAACACACATTTGACATATCTAACCAATGAACTCTATGCCAGAGAATGTCTGATCTTATGCTACATCCCTTATGATATTGCTTCAAATATCTTAGAGATCAGCGGAGGTTTTAATTTCAGGGTCATGACTTAGCCCATCATAGCATAATGACTTTTAATGCCGAAGATAGGGGAAAATGTCACTTTTGTTCAAAATTTCAAGTATCCTCCAGAGGCCAAAAAGCAGTCACAGGTAGCTTCCTAGATACAGTGGACAATGTGAGATTAACTCATGTCAGTTTCCATTTATCACTTGTCCTCCACAAACCTTTATTCTGGACAGGATGGAGAGTTGAGTCTCTTAATACACATGTTAGCAGTGAATCCCTTTCTCTGATGCTCACTTAAGCTGGTTCCTGGCCTCAAGTCCACACAGGGATAAAGCAGGAAATGTTTGTTTTCTGTACTTGTGGTAGTATGGTATGTTTCTTATTCAAGGGGACTCAGTTTTCCCTTCAATCAATACTCTAAACTAGAAAACTATCTCAGATCTGAAGACTAGATGAAAGGCTGTAAGTTTCCATTGCAACAACTGACTTCAACTTTAACCCTACCAGCTCCCAATTTTCTTTCTAATTACAGGAGTCAAAGAATACCCTATTGGACTGCCCATTTTGAAAATCCCAAGAACACTACAGGCCGTCAGCAATGGATCCCGTTGCTCCCCATTGGATGTCATTCATTTGTTACTCTGATCTTGCTCACATTAATAATAATCATGTCTACCCTGCCTCTCTTGGTTAATTACCAACCCAAGCCTCTGACTTTTCTATCATTATTCCTATTTACTAAGGAATCCAATATCATGGCACCAGAACCTAACCTCAACACTAAAGAATAGCCACCACATAGTTTCTCAAAGAAACATTCCCTTACCAGTGCCTTCTGTATTCATTTACTGAGTTAGTGAAAGTTATGGCTGGTATCTAGATGTCTCCCCAAAGCCTCATGTGGTCATGAATGAGGCTTTTCAGAGGTGGCTGGATCTAGAGTGTGAGATGCTGGAATCGAGGATGTGAGGCTAGGATTAAGAGGGTGAGTACTACCCACCCTAAGTGCTGGTAGCCTGGATAAAATGTAAGACACAGAAAGAGGGCTGATGTAGTCATTAATCATTGCCACTTGTAGTTTGCTGCCTTGCTGCCTTCTGCCTGCCCTGGCTTGCCATGGACTGTTTCTCTTCTGTGATAAGCCTTTGCCATGCCACCCTGTCTCGGAGCCAACCAACTGTGAACTGAAACCTCTACAAACTGTGAACTAAATAGATCTCTCTTCCTTTAATATTGTTTTTTTTTCCTCAGCAACAAAAAATAAGTAACTAAGACAGCAAAGGGAATCTTTTGAACTTTCCCAGGGAACCCAGGAAGAGTATACTTTTGTCTCAAACAACAAACTCATTTTATAGTCATTTTCTTGAGCCTTCTGACACTTCTTAGCATGGCCAAGGCACCTCCTATATCGACTACCCTCAAAGTCCACTCATCTACTTGTTTGTTCAACCCGTTGACATATTCTTATAATATTGGGATGTGTAGTCTATAGACTCCCAGAGTAGGATAAACATTTCCCTGCTTGGTCTCTCCTGAGACCCTATCCTGGTTATTAGTCAGGAGAGAATGAGGAAAGAAAGGGTAAGTTCTTGAGGAAGATAGGTAGAAACTTGCAGTGCACCCAACTAGATGAACTCTTCCCAGGTTCTCCAGCTAAAGAAGATCTGGTTCAATGCTCCAAAGAATGCAAAGCTAAAGACTTTCCTGCTTATTTATCAAATTTCCTCATGCCAATTCTGAAAGCACCATTCTTTATACCACAAACCTGAATATAACACAGTACTGTGAATGATTGCAAGTCCTCTTTGTTATTTCATTAATCTTACCATTGAATCCTGTGCTTGCTTTTCATCATTATTTGCTCTATGGCTGTATGAGATAAGAGGCTTTTTAAATACTGTCATACAGACCCTTTTACCTTCACAGCACACCTTGAAATGAGAGTCGGCTAGCCAGAATCTGCCATTTTCTTCCTTTGTTTATGACTCCTAAAGCAGATAATCAATGCCATTAAACACCATAATCTTATAATAAACACTGCCTTCACTTCTTTCCACGGTCATCATCATCACTGCATAAGCAAATACTTTCATTTCATCTTTGTATGCCTGCAAGAATCTTAGTACTTGTAATGCTCTACTTATTTTCATCAATGACATGTACAGATTTTCATTCTGGGCATCTGTTATTTTAGGGCCAGCTATAGCATTCTACATTCTTCTTTCATACATAAAGCAGGATCTGGGCTTCTTGTCTTCCTCAGGAAGCAGAGTAAAAAGGAGATTGTTCAAGAAGCTTACATAGGATACATGAATTTTCAAAGAGGAAACCAATAAAAAGCAATATCACCGATGTGGTAACTATTGTGAACAATTGGAATTTGGTATTTTTCAGACCTGCGCAGCTATGTAGAAGGTTGTTCACACACACACACACACACACACACACACACACACACACACACCAAGATGAAAGAAGAGAGGATGTGTTACTAGCTCACATCCCTAATACTTCATCCTTCCATACACTAGCAAACATGCCAAGTAGGTACATGCATACACACACATCTGTCACCCAACATGCCTGGGGAACAAAATAAGTGACACATAATTCAGGTGGAATAAGACCCATCCAACTAAGCCCAGTTGAAAATTGGTCACCACAATGATGGCTAGAAAAAAAGAGTGGCCAAGCCAGTGCGAGGCAGGATGCAGGCTGATGCACACATTGGAATTTTTTTTTTCTTTCATTGAGTGTATCGGTACATTTTAGGTATACAGTACAGTTGCATTCATTATTGGGATCTTGTACCTTTACATGACAGGTCTTGGTTCTCATTTTTACCCTGGTTCCTGCCCTCCCTTCACCCCACCTCCCCTCCCTATTTACAAACACTTCATTTCCATTTTTTTCATTTTCTTATTTTTTTTTCTTTTACCTTATTACTTTTCCCCTCCCCTTCCCATTTTCCCTACACCTTTAGCCATTTTCTTCCTATTTCACATGGTCAATTATATCATGAGCATCTTATGTACTATTATAGCTTTTCACACCAGAGAAACTATTCAGTATTTACACATTGCAGTGAGAAAGGAACCCTTCTCCATTGTTGGTGGGAGTGCAGACTGGTGCAACCACTATGGAAATCAGTATGGAGATACCTCAAAGAGCTGGGACTAGAGGTTCCATTTCCAGGCATCCCTCTGCTGGATATCTTTCCAAAAGAATTAAAAGAATCATGCCACAATGATATATGCACACCAAGGTTTTTAGATGTACAGTTTGTAATAGCTAAAACTTGGAAACAGCCCATTTGCCCATCAGTTGGAAATTGGATAAAGAGGATGTGGTTTTTCTATAAAACAGAATACTACTCAACCATAAAGAATGAGAAATTAGGTTCATACATAGGAAAATGGATACATATTGAGGATATACTCCTAAGTGAAATAAGTAAGCCACACATTTGTAAATACCAAATAGTTTCTCTGGTGTGAAAAACTATAATAGGGCACACATTGGAAATTTTAAAACATACTTATTTTGTACTTTATACCTGATAGTCTCAACATCCATTAATTCTTGCTGTTAAATTTAATACTTTATTATTATTTATTATGTTTGACCAATTTTCATAGGTGGAAACTTGTTATGTCACATATTTAGTGTTTCTTGAAATTCTCTGTAAGATACAGTTAAATTTGAGGCTCTATTTAAGTGTCCCTCTGGAGAAGCTAGCAATTCTCCTCTGCTACACTTCTGTGGAGATTATCTACCAGTAGCTACAACAATCAAAATTTCTGATGGCCGGGGATTTAGCTCAGTGGTTCTGCCACCTGCCTCACAAGTGTAAGGACCTGAGTTCGATCCCCATACCAAAAAAAAGAAAAAATTTTTTGACTTGTGTTTTTTGGATACATAAATTATGTGACTTGGATTCAATCCTACTGTATGAGCTTATAGCAAGAAAGTCTTTTAAGAACACTTTCACTTCCGTCCCTTCCGTCCTCCTCTCTTTTTCTTTACCAAGAACCAAGGTTAAGAAAGGTAAGTATTATTACCTTCTCCTATTCTGGTAGATGTTTCCAGTGATCCACTAGCGGTGTCACCTTAAAAAGCTCAATTCCTTGGGAAATACAGATTTTACCATTCTCTCTTGCACCCACATTTCATCTTTTGACACTTTGGCAATTTGGCTCATTATCCCAATGCCTAAGATTCTCTTGTGGTTAAACAAGGCTCTAAAGCTCAATTACTTCTCTGGATTCATTCTTTCCTTTAACTTCTATATCAGTTACTTCTATACCAACTACTTCTTTGTGAATAACTCAACTACATTTTTAAAAATGTATTCTTAAAGTCAGTTTTTTTCTAAGAAGTCAATGTATCATATTGGCAGAAAAAATACATAAGTGTTTGTATTTATTTTTTTTCCTCATTGAGTTTATTGGTACATTTTAGGTATACAGTACAGTTACATTCATCATTGGGATCTTGTACCTTTACATGACAGGTCTTGGTTCTCATTTTTTCCCCTTATCCCTGCCCTGCCTTCACCCCCTCCTCCCCTCCCCATTTACAAACACTTCATTTCCATTTTTTCATTTTCTCATATTTTTTTCTTTTCCCTTATTAGCTTTCCACTACCCTTCCCACTCAAGTGTATACATTTATTTACCTGGATATCTCATAAAATTTTTTAAATTTCACATATGAAATTACACTCATTGATACTCTCCACAGACTTTCTCTTTTTCTTATATTACTTCCAACAGTCATGGTAACTGCATCCATTACATGCATAAGAATTTTAGAAATCATTATATTGCTCTTTCTTTCCACCATATTCCTACATTGGTTTTTTTATCACATAAAGATCTTGAGCTTGATCACTCTCTAATTTTCTCTAGGACACCGTTAATCTTGTTATTCAATTTCTTAAAAATTCTCTCTTGGATCACCAAAATAATTTAATAAATATGCTATATATTTTCATTTATATTCTAAACTACTCTTCATGTTGTTGAATAGAGATGCCTCCAATACCCAAGTTAGCCGTGGTAGTTGTTTGTTTTATTCTTCATCACTCTTCATCTGCACAATTCCATCTACAGAACTTAGAATGTGCTTCGATTTCTCACCGAGGGCCCGGACATGGATCCTCTCCTTTTGGGATCCTCTCCTTTTGGGATCCTCTACTGTTCTTCACTGCTCCTGGACTGCCCTTCTCACACCCACTCTCAACCTTTAGTGCTCAAGAGTCCTGTAAGTATCTTCTTGAAGATGTCAATCAGTATCCAGTATTATATTTGAGATACAATTCTGAACAAGACTGGAGGTCGTTACTATTGAAAACAGAGACAAATTAAGCAAGTAGATACTAAAATACCTTTTTATATCCTGTGCAATTTTTATTCCAATTTGTTTTCTACATAGCTTTAGTCTTTTGTTTAAATTTAATCATATTAAATTTTCATTGTAAAAAGACTATCGCATGATAGCATTTATTTCTTGGCAATTATTATCTAGGGTATTTTTGCAAATATTATGATTTATACTACCTAACAGAAACACAGTTTCAATAGAGTGTTTTCACATTAACACTAAATTTAAGTTGTTTCCCATGGAGAAGTGGTAAGCAATAATATTAGAGTGTTTCTTTAATGTATCACAACATTAAAATTTTCACTCATTTTGCAATGCAACTTGTAACTATGTAAACAAAAAGTATACTTAAATAATTTTTGTATTAAAATAATGTCAAGGCATTTATATTTTGAAGTAAGGATAATGAGATTAAGCAATAATAAAAAGATATGAGGTATTAAAACCGGTGTATAGGTTCAGAAGAATAAAAAAGATAAAGGGAAGAGGAATTCACAGGCCATAGTACACAGTATTACTATAGAAATAAACAGGAGATAAAAATTCCAATATATATAGAATGAATGATGTGAAATAAGCTTACCATATGACAGTAGAGGATGTAATTAACTCTCTCACAAAGGATGCTGGCTCTTATATAAAATACATTACATTTACAGGTTATGTATACATACAGATATACACACCTGATTTCAATATGCCAGTCAACATGTTAAGAAAAACATTCTTTCACCACATAGTACCACTGAAGATTTAAGAGCCTCTCCTTCCCCAACATTCCCTTGCTTTAGGTTTTTCCAAAACATTTTTACCCTTCTTTATGTTTTGTTTTGGTACCAGGGATTGAACTCAGGTCCCTGTGCTTGCAAGGCAAGTGGTGGAACCACTGAGCTAAATCCCCAGCCCATACCCTTCTATATACTATATAATTTACTCATGCGTTTTTCTTTTATTTTAGTGCTGCCTCCACCTAGAATTTAAATTCCAAGAGTTTAAAAAGTAGATAGATGAAATTTTTACCGATTGAATATTGTCATTTTCACTTAGACTTTAATGTATGCTTTCTGTGTAACCATGTTATTCTCTTGGTTTAGTGTTTCCCCCAATTCTATTAAATTTTAAAAGGTAAGACATTGTACATATGCTTATAGTAGATTATATACTATGTATAAAATTGGATATTAACAAATATTTAATTAATTGCTATTATTATCTAGAATAAAATGAACAAAATTCATCCCTTTTTTTTTTTTTGGTACTGGGGATTGAACTTGGTGGCACCACTAAGATAAATCCCTGGCCTCATCCTTTTATGTTTTTAAAGGAAAAAAAGTAATAACAAGAGTAGAAGTGGTTTACCTGCCTAGGTATTTGTAGCGCAGTAATGAAATCATCACTTGCTTCTTATGTATGTCATTGTTGGTTTTAAAAGAGCAGGAAGAAAAGCTTCACATAGTTCCCTCCATTTAAGAAATGTATTGAAATTGATATCCATTTACTTGGAGGAATTACATTAACTATATTATAAAAGGGATCACAGAATTATGTTAAGAATTATTTCCAACTGCTTACTCTTAATTGATTCTATATTAGAAATGGAAAATAAAGAGGACAGAAGCACCATCCAACATTTTACCAATTAGACTATACTACCCAAGGAAAATTAAAACACTCATTTCTTCTCTGCTTTTCTAATCCATTTTAAGTACTTTAACTATTCAGACACTCAAAACTACCAATTACTCAAATAATTCTTTATATTTAAAAGAAGAAAAAATGCTTTCTGAAGCATCATTTACAAATCAAAAATGCAAAAAAAATTTTGTCGTCAAAATATGAATTCTTCCATGCTTTAGAAAATATTCCTCACTTTTTTTCTAAACATCCCATGGAAAAATTAGTGTCCTATAGATCCTAATCAATCTTTAAACCTATATATTTCATCAAATACCTTAGAAAATTCTAGATTAAGCATATTTAAATAAATTAATTGTAGAATTTCCTACATTCTGCCCCAAATTCTCTTTCTGGAGTTGCCCTTAGGCCATATATTTACACACACACACTAAAATCACCTTTTTTTTTTTTTTTTTTTTTTTTTGGTACCTGCGACTAACTCGGGTCCTTGCGCTTGCGAGGCAGGCAGAGAAGTACTGAGCTAAATCCCTGGGCCTAAAGACACCTATCTTTAGGTACACTTACATTCAAATAACTGCAGCATCAATATAAATATCATTAAAATCTTTGTTTTATTGTTATTATTCTTCTCAACTTCTAGAATGTACTAATAAGAATTTCTTATGTCCAAAAAATTGAACTGCAGTAATTTGCACATTTTGCTTCTCTATTTCATTTGGAGACAAAAACTGAGATTTTAAACTATACTAGAAAGAGTTTCAAATAATTATGAAGAAAAATTAATAAAAGTCTTAACATACAACTGGTATCAATGGTGATTATACAGATTTTTAAGTAGGGCTTTGAAGGCATAAAGATTGGTAATATTAACTCTTGGCTAGTTCTTGAAGGAAAGGAAAATTTTCCACACTGGTAAGTGATGCACTCCCATCTGTGTACAAGAGACTTTTCAGAAATGTTTACAATAGTGAAAACCTGAAAACAATTACAAAAATTATTCATTGTTTTCTCACTATATAGATCAGGCTGGCTCTGAATTCACTATGTAGCCCAGGCTGGCCTTGAACTCACAGCAAGCATTCTACTTCACCCTCCCAAGTGTTGGGATTACAGGGATGTGCCACCATGCCTGGCTAAACAACCAACATTTAAACAAACATAAAAATGGATATGTACACCACAAAATTTAATAGAATGGAGTACTACGCAGCAGGGATCTAAAATAACATTTTTTTTTCATTGAACATAATATTAAAGGGGAGAAAATGAGAATCAAGACCTGTCATGTAAAGGTACAAGATCCCAGTAATGAATGTGACTGCACTGTATACGTAAAATGCACCAATAAACTCAATGAGGAAAAAAAATAATATTGAATTTAAAAAACTGTATATGGATATGTATAAAACTTTTTATAATAGTTTCAAAGTATGAAAAATAATGCCATATCTATATGAACAGATAGCAATGTATGTGATGAAATGTAAAAACATCTATGAAAATGATAAACAATAAATTCAAAAGGATTTTTTTACCTTTCCAGGATGTGTCCATTATCCTGAATTTCTTGTTTATTTTGATGAGATTTTTAAAAGTTAATTTTCATTCATCTAGAAGTACTTGGGTTTTTTAAAACATGCATTTTTTTCTCATGTCCTTAGTACTCTCTGCTAGAGCTTTCCTTCCTTCTACTATATTAAAACTGTCTCTATGGAGAAAATAAACTTTTATAAGTGTATGGTCCACACTTGGTTTTTACCTCACTCAATATCCCAGCAGCATGAGACAGTCTTCTATCGGAAACATTTGGAACTCTGTCTTCTCCGTTTTCTAATTAGTATTCATGTTGCCTCCGTGACTCTCCATTCTTCTTCACAGTTCTTCACATTCTAAGCTGCTCTGAAATTCACATGTGAAATACACGGGGCAATTCAATCACAAAATCTGTTTCAGTCTATAATGGCTAGTCTTATTGCGCCAACTTGACTGGGTAGCAGAATGTTCAGATGTCTAGTAAATGTTATTTCTTGGTTATCTGTGAGAGTACTTCTGAAAGAGAGTCGCGTCTGCATCTGTAAAACAATGGAGCAAAGCAATTTCCCTCCCCAATTGTCTGTAGGCATCATCCAGCCCGCGGAGGACCTGAATATAGCAAAAAGAGCAAGGGAGAATTCTTCCAGTCGATTTTACTGCTTGCGCTGAGACGATTTTTTTCTTGTCCTTAGACTAAGACTTACATCATCGGCCTTCAGATTCTGACTAGAACTACACCATCAGTTTTCCTGGGTCTCCAATTGGCAGAGATCAAATTATAGTACTTCCAAACTTTCATAACCACACGAGTCCATTTTAAAATTATCTACCTATCTGTATTTTTATCTATCAACTCTCCCACTCATCTATCTGCATATTTTGTTTACATTTTTCTGAGAAACCTGACTAATAACCTTATTGGACCAATTAGTAGTATTGAACCTACGGGATCACTATCTCCTCTTCAAAGTACTTTGTTCTTTTTTTTAACTTTGCTTTCGAAATAATGTTCTTTTATAGTTTCTCTCCTACCTTCTTACCTGTTCCTACCTGTTCCTTCCCAGTCTCCCATGCCAGTTCCTCTTTGTCTCCCTGATATTCCTGTGTGATCATCATCTACACTCCTCGTCCATGGGGCCTATACAAGTTTTGAGGTTTTCTGTGCCATCTATGAGCTCATGACTTCATAAGAGCTATGCCGATCATTCTCAAATCTATACCTGCAATACTGACTTCTCAGAGACTATTTCATTGCCTACATACCATGTCCACTTTGCAATCTAGTAGACATCAGAAATTAATGTGATCCACACTGAATATTTTAGTTTAGTGACCTAAATGGAACCGTCTCCCCTTCCTCCAATTAGCATTTCCTTTGCCCTTCCTATCTCTACCTATGATGCCACTGTCTGCTCAGTAACGCGGGCCATTTGTAGACAGCCTAGGTCATTTTATTTTCTCAAAACTTTACTTTTAAATTATCAGCAAATCTTTCTCATTTTTAACTCCAAAATATATTCTGAATCTGCCCACTGTTCACCAAACCCACTGCTTCAATTCCAATTCAATTCACCACAATTATAAGATGACGATAATACATTATAAATTCCAAAAAACTAGATGAAAATATTTGCAAGTTTTTACCATAAAGAAATGGAAAACCTAGAGATAAATAGGTTCAATGTGATTTAAACATTATGCCATATAAATAAATATATATATATATATATATATATGATATAAATATGTGTGTGTGTGTGTGTGTCTTGGCACCTCATTAATATGGAAAATGTTTATGCTTTTCTGTACCAGTAAAAAATAAATTTAAAAAAATACACATTTAAAAAATGTCTTCCAAGCCGGATGTGATGGCACAAGCCTACTGTGTTCAGCTCTCTGAATGCAGTGTGGAGGATTGCAAGTTTGAGTCCAGCCTGGCAATTTAGTGAGATTCTATCTCAAAACAAAGAAAAAGGGCTGGGGACATAGCTCATTGCAAACATCCCCAGCACCACCCTCCCAAAGGTCTTTCATTTTTCACTCTTTGGTTTTAAACAGATAAGCCAGTGTTAAATTTCTGAAGAGTAAATGAGTAAAGCACAGTGTCTCTCACTTATTAATCACCATCCAATAAATGCCTAACAGATTTAACATAAAAATCAGAATTTCTTAGCATGGCCTCAGACCATCCATGATCTGGCTCCTGACTCACATCCCAATCCTACACTCTTGTTAGAATAGATTTTCTCTGTCCTTTCAAATCCCTAAGTTTGTTCCCTTCTCAGTACCTCTGCCCTTACTCTTTATATGTGTTGTTTCCCTCACTCAGATCTTTTTATGACTGCCTGTGTGCCCTCTCCCCCTAATAACCTTGGACATAAGATAATAAGCTATGCCACTACAGTGTCTAGCCACCAAGTGTCTCACTGAGTGTGGCAGTGCCTCACTCAATTCAGTCATCCTTCTTAGAACATTGGCACACTCTTTCCTGCAGGCTCTATACCTCAGTGAACGCAGGATATGGTAACCAAGAGACGAGACTAGATCTTCCGGATCTCCAGCAACTTTGCTCTTTGCCCTATAACACAATAACCTTCAAGCACAACTGCAAAGCTTGGGTAGCTTCTTGGGAAACAAAGGAAAAACTGCATGTTGAAAATGCAATTTAGCACCTGTAAAATTAAAATAGGAATAATACCTACTTTATAAATGTTTTGATAGAAACTAATGAAAAAATGCATATAATTTCTTAGAGTAATGACTGATATGTGCTTGATACTAAATAAATATTGGTTATTATTATTGACTTTTCTTTTACCTATCTGCTTTTTTAAGTGAACAGGTATTTAATCCACTAAAACAAATTAGTAAAAATAGTATATTATAAACTACACAATAGCTGATGATTTATATGAGAGAAGTGTTTCCTAAAACCTGTTATCATAAATGGAGAATTGACTTTTTAATGCATCCATATTCAGAGAAAAAAAATTAGGTTGAAAATTAACCAAAGGCTACGTTATCTAAATTATAATAAGAGATTGTCATCTTAACATATTGAAAACTAGAAAAGGATGAGCAAGAGACTTCAAATGTAGTAAAAAAGTAAAAGCAGCAAGAGATTGACTTGAATGTCATTATCTTATTGCCTTTTGGAACTAAAAATGTATTGTTTCTCATATAAAGCAAAGCTCTGAAAACTATTTGGCAGCAAGGTTATTATTTCACATATAATTACCTCTCATACGGAGGTACATTGGCAGACATGTGGTGGCTAAATTGTCCATTTTCAACTTGAAAAAAGAAATGCAGTTCTTTTTTCACTTACATCAGTCAAAAAGATAGCCGCCCACAGGAAGAGATAAAGACTTATTTGACACTAGATCTATAACTGATGATTTTAGTTATCACTTGAAATTAGTGAGAATTTTGAAAAAGGCTTAAGGTTTTTGAAGAGCAATTTAGTGCTACAGTGAAATAGAAGTAGATGAAATAGAAAAGTAAAACAAAAGACAAAAGAAAGAAAGAGAAAATGCTATTTTTATTCCTTGACTGTGTTTCTGGATTCTGAGATTTCTAAAATAGGATTTGTCATAGAAACATAACCTCTATAAGCATACATGTATTAATTTACTAGTTTGGAAAATAAATTAAGTATTTGATTAGATTATCTTCTCTATAAACCAATTAGATAAATCCTGTGTCAATGAATATACTAAAGCATTATCCAGAGTTCCACCTACTGAGAGCATATTTTATAAAAACCAGACAAGTAAATTCTGATCCTCTAAGCTACCTGTCCTGAATATTTATTAAATCATCACAAGAATTTTAGTATTACAATTTTAGATAAACATGTCCTGCAAGTATCTATACAAATTTGGTATTACAAATGTAATACCAAATATTTACAAACTTCTAACATTGAGGAAAATGTTATCTCAATTCCTTTTAGAGAGAGTTTATATTTATATGAAAGAAATACTTGAATCAACCAAAGAATGTTCAAGTTATACAGATGTGCCTGATATAGGAGCATGTGTATAAGGAAGGTTAGCACGTGGCTATTAAAGAGATATCTTCACATTCAAAATATGCCATGTACAAGACTTGCCCAGCTATTTGTTAATGTTGCCAGGCTTACTGATGACCAAGAGATGCAGGGCTGATATCCAAATAACAACACATATTTGTGTTCATGAGGATACTGTTTACTTTCACAGAGATGAGCATTAGAATTCTAAGGATAAGCAAATTCATCTAAAGGAACTTCATGGAAAGGTGAAATTCAAGAAAGAAGGGGGAGAAAAATGAAAAGTGCTAGCCCATCGAGTGAGAAAAAAATCTTTCCCTCAGTTACTAAGCAATGAAAATGTATTTATTATTTTTTCACCTATTAGAGAAAAGTAAGCTGCAATGAAGGATACTTTTAGGAACACAATCTTCTCCATGTTTCCGTGTTAAAGTTTAATCAGATTAAAATTGGATTGATTTCTTGAATATATTCTACTTCTGAAATATTATTTCAACCTTGGTTTTGTAACCTTGGGTTTACATAATCTTTTAATGAGATGAATAGATTGAATGTGTAAGTTTCTACACATAAGATGTATTTTTGAGGCTGAGAGAAAAGAATTGAATTGAAGGTGGTGGGAAGAGAGGCTAGAACTAAGGAAATGGAAGATGGCTGTGCACTATGATGGTCCTCACAAACTCCCAAAGCTCATTAAGGTCAACCACATTCACAAAATGCTGAGGATGAGGGCTGGGGATTTAGCTCAGTGGTGCTGCCACCTGCCTCACAAGCAAAAAGTCCTGAGTTGGATCCTGATACCAAAACAACAACAAAAACCCAAACAAACAAACAAAACTGAGGATGAGTGCTTAAGTGTCTGTGAACAGAAAACACACTCTGTTTTCAAGGATAATTTAGTGCAGAGCAAAAAGGACCACAGGAACATAAACCCTAGAGAATTGCCAGCAATCAGGAAAGGTGGATTTGGACATTCACAGGTCCTACACTGAGACTGGCGGAAAGTTCTCCTTGCTTCAGACACCAATCACTAGGTGGGCTCTGCTACTTCGTAAAGCACTGCTTTCCTGACACCTATGACCTTTGTCTTTAAGGGAACAATTGTCATTCTAGTTAAGCTTCTTACCTCTCTTTCCATAAATTCTGTGAGTTTTCCCTATGTAGATGATATAATTATATAGTTAGTCCCTAGAAGGAACTATATAAAATATAAAAGATACTTTGGAGAGAAAAAAGAAAACACAGGCAGTGACAAACATATGAAAGGTGGGAGGATACCAAGTAAGGGAGTTGAACAGTTCCCCTCTGACTCTGTGCATATTCTCCCACGAGAGGTTCTTTTTCTCTAATGATCCTCTAATTTCCCAAAATACTGAGCTATCCACATTCTCACAATCACATTTATTCAGAGTTCCTGCCAGTGCTGAAGACCTAGTCTCTCCTGTCTCTCCTCCCAAAGCTTGTGCACACAGTTCACACGTCTGAATGAAATACAGCCCCTTTTCCACATGAGGGTTCAATTTCAGAACCACTTAGCAAACAAATGTCTTTCCATTCAATGCTAAACATCCGGATTACCAAGAATTTTCATTACCTGTATTTTAAATAACAATCATGGCTCTTGCACAGACAACTTTTCATCCTTTCAACCTTATCCTCTACTCCCCACTCTTTTATCCTTATATTCATCATTATTTTTTACATTGAGAAGCCAAGTTATCTTTTTGTTTTGGATTCTCTCTCTACCATGTCAGAAAATTTACTTTCTGATTGAAGACATCATACTTGAAACAAAACCTACTGATCATTCAGGAACAGAATTATGTCTTACATCAGCACTTTTTCTCTCCTCTACATGTAACTTTTCTGATGAACAATGACCAGCACATGCATTTTTAGTACTGCACAGTACAATTTCAAATTTAGCTCTGCACAGTAAAATTTCAAACATAGTAAGTGCTTGCCACTAAGGATTTAACAAATATGAGAACCAAATTTGGGCAGAAAAAAATATGTCATAGTTATCTTTACTTTTAATGTAGTTTGGCTTAGCCATTTATGATTAGGCTAATCATTTGATTTTCATGCCTCAATTTCCTGAACTGCAAAATAAAATTAAAATAATAATAAGCTATGCATCTCTTAGAGGGTTGCTTTATGTATTCTACATGAAATTATTTTGAAAACTGTGAAGTTACCCATAAATATTTGGCAATATTTCTAATATTTCTAATACCTATAGAAATACAGCAAGTGAGGCTGGTATGTAGACTAAATAAAGATTTTGTAAAGAAGAGAAATTTTACTTTATCACACAGAGAGAGACAGAGAGAATTAGTAGACTCCTATATACAATACATGTTCAATTTTCAATAAAAATTCAATTATTAAAATTCTGTAATATTCAAAGGTTTTCTGTGGATTTATAAAGTGGAAATAAATTAGCATAGCCATCATCAACAAATGTGATTTTAAAAACTGTCACAGTAAGTTATTGGCTCTTTGAATCCAGTTAAATATCATCAGGATGCAGATCCTAGTCACTACTGTACCCTCAAAAATCCAAATTCATTCTCCACTTACTGAAAGAGCAAATAATTGGGAATATTAAAGACAAAAAGGCAATTCTAGAAATCCATAAATTATAATGAGAAGGGTGTTAGGATAGCTATTCTGCCAGTCAAGAAGTCTACTGCTTTATTTCTCACCCTGCAAAAGCGTTTCTTTCGTATCACTGGCGTTTTACTTCTGAAATGAAATGTACCTGCATCACATTACCATTCCTTTCATTCTCTTTTGCTGTGTCCTGATAGGCGCTTGAGAAGGACAAAGCTAGGACACTAAAGGCCCCATCATGGCATTTATCTGGGTCTCTGGGATAAAAGGAAAGTTGGGGGTGGTACCCATCCACAATTAATCATGGGAGGTGATGTCTTTATTGGCCACTGACCTTGCAATGAGTTGCATGAGTTATAAGAAGGTTCTCTGTTACCTCAATCCCTATTTTCTTGAAGGAGGATATAAATCATTTCAGCCTCATGAATTTCTCATATTTACACAGTATACTTCCAAATTTTCCAGAGGATGCAGGGTAACCACTTAGTTTTTCCAATTTAAAAAAATAATAATTTTTCATCTTGTTCAGTGTCATATAAGGAGGCCGATGATTGAGATGATATAGCTGCGAGTGACCTGAGGATCTAAGGTGGATGTCAGCAAGAAGCCCAGAGAGCAACGGATAGTTTCCATCATCCCCATTTTGAGCTTGTTTGCATTACTTCTTCTCTAACCTCATGCTCAAAGCAACAATCATGGTAGATTGCCTTATTCTGTCCCATTAGGACCTGAAGCATGTAATAAATCAAATTCCACAGTGACATATCTTGCTTTGGTTGCATGATAAGTTGTTTCTTGACTGAAATTCAAGTGAAGAATATCTGAATTTTGCAGGTATATTTCTCTATATTCCCTCACAACTGAAATGCAAAATGTAAGTATGTATGGAACCCAGAAAACTCAATGAAACAGAGAAGAGAAAGGGCTTGCATGTTCCAGAAATACCAAAAAGATCTCAGTGAACAAATACTGCGGTATTTGACTTTTAAATATTTTTTCTATTTGTTTCCCCAATAAGAAGAAAAATAGTATAAATATTTTCAGCCTTGCTCTTAAAGATTACACTTTTTAAATGTAAACACCCAATACTATTACATTCTAATACACTATAAAAAGGCATACTGCACCATGAAGAACAAAAGTAATTTCAACAAGATAGGATTTCTCTCAAAAGAAATTATCCTGGTTTATTTCTTTAAATCCAGGGGGAAAAAAGATGATTAGAAAACTTTTAAACTAATGTCAAAATTTCAAGCCACCCAAAGGAGACTAGTCACAGACTACCGTGATATGTACATCTTGAAAGAAGTAGGATTAAAGAAGTAGTTTAGTGACTGCAAAAACATTTTCCAGTATTTACTCTCCACAATTGCTGTTTTGATGCATTGAGAGACACAACAATGTATCAAAAGTCATTTCTGCCCGTATGAGTTCATTTCCCATGGGCAAAATAAACACGCCTGTGCATGAAACTAGGCTACAAGTCAGGTTAAGAGGAGTGCATGCCAATGGGCATAAACTGAGTTTTAGTAATTTGGAGTATAGTCTCTCATTTTAATAATCATTCAACTTTCATAATAGATAAACAGCTGACCTTGGCCTCAAAGAGGAGTGGTCATTTGAAACACAGAGACTGGGAGATTTTTCAGACACAATGACAGTAGGAACAAAGTCACAGCTGTGCCAATGTTAATACGAATAGCTGACATCTAGTGTTTGCTTACTGTTGTCCCCCTCCAGCAGAGGAGGAACTGCGTGCAGAGTATATAGAGGCCAGAATAAGTTTCTCATGTGGCATTGGCACTCAGTCTGGTTCACAACCGAGCTATTTTCAGCAGTGTTCCTTGGACCAACTAGAGTTTGAAAGTACAAAGTACAACTGAACAATAAATATGACGGAGGATCTCAGAAGTTAAAGAGCCAGTACTTCTTGCTTCTGAGCTGAGAAATGACTGAAATACTACTTTAGAGAAACATCTGATACCAGCACATTTGTTAGATTTGGAACATAAACACTGTAATCAAAAGAACTGGTTAAGAAGCTACTGCACTGTTCCAAGGCACAGGAATGGTAAAGTGCAATTGTGAAGAAAAATGCTTACATGCAATGCAATCTTCCTTCCTTAATTTAAAATGATACTTACTTCCCTCCCCTACCACTGAGTTATCTAGACTTGACAAGATGACAAGATAATCAATCAAATAGTGTATTTAGTCTTATTTTCTTAGTGAATTAAGTTGCTTCTTCAGAGTAAATTACAAACCTATGGAGATTATTACTTAATTGCATAAAGGTAATAATACTACAGCTGTGCATGCCTCGTGGCCTCAAGGAATTAACACACCTTTGCAGAATTAACTAATATGCGTCCAAAAACGCTCAAAACTTATTAACACACAACTCTCTGGGTAAAGATTTCTTCCAATGTTTTGAGAAGTCCCACATTAAAAAAAAAAACTGTACACAGACAATTCATTATTTATTGATACCTAGGAAATATTATATTTTAATGATAATGGCTATTATATCTCTTCTTCTCTTTTAAAATTGAGTTCCTAATGATCTTTGTGAAATCCGTAAATTATATCTATAAATAAAATACCCTTTAGCTTGAAAGTTTTTGTGTAAATTTTCATTTAATTCTTTTCCTGCACTTTTTTTTAAAAAGCAGGACTTCACTGGTTTGTTTTCGTTGCCATCTGTGTTATCAGTGAAGAAAAACGAGCATAAGCTTAAAACAATGCAAAAGAAAACTATGTAAAATTAAGCTAAAACTGTCATACGGAAACTGCTAAATTTCACAGAGATCAAATTCCAGGACACTGAAAATGTTTCTTGAGCCTGCCTAGAATTTCTCACCTCATTAGGTGTGAAAAACATAAATTGAGTGCTTTTTTTTCTTCAAAATTTTGTCCACGATGAGAACAGTTGGGGAAACAAAGCTCCTCATAGCCTTTAGGTCTGGTATTTGGAGGAGTGAGGAAAAGTGATTGAAGGCTGCATGCTTTAGAAATTCTGGGCACTTGTTCAGTGATTGTTTTTTTGAATCTTTCCATCATTTACAAAATAATTAATTCATTCCCACATTTCCACATTTTTCTAGAAAACAAAATTAGCACTCTCTCAAAGAAAATGAGACATGAGAATCAAAATAGCAGGTCAAATATAGTTTTCTAAGACCATTTCTAGGGTCTAGAACTCATATTTTCTGAGTCAAATGACTCAAATTTACCTACTTCATCTCTAAATCATTCCCATCCGTAAATATCAGAAGGACCTGTCTGCTTGCCAGACAGCTAGGTGGGATTTACCTCTATATGCATATTAATTCACTCAATTTATAAAGGTTGAAAACTCTGACTCACGCCCATCAAGTTAAAGCACAGATTCAAGATTTTTAAGAACTTAATCTGTACCATGCAATGAGATTTATAAGTATATTACAAGTTGAAAAAAGAAGTACTTTTTACATACAGTCCAAAATAAAACTACCTAGTCTACATGTGACTGTATGTTTCTAAACTGTTTCTTGTGTAGGGAAAGTGGGAAGGGTAGGGGAAAGGTAATAAGGGAAAAGAAAAAAATATGAGAAAATGAAAAAATGGAACTGAAGAGTTTGCTCAGGGGGAGGGGAGGAGGGGGTAAAGGGAGGGCAGGGGTATGGGGAAGAAATGAGAACCAAGACCTGTCATGTAAAGGTACAAGATCCCAATGATGAATGTAACTGTACTGTATACCTAAAATGTACCAATAAACTCAATGAGGAAAAATAAATAAATAAACTTTCTTATTTTCCACACATTCTCCGGATAAATGAAGTCTCTTTGTTATCCTCTACTCTTGAAACAAAAATCCTACTATCATGCCTTTCAGGCATCAAATTCTACATACCACCTAAAATCAGGTATCTTTTTATAACAATGTTTAAGAGCATGCCGTATTTTCTTCAATTTAACTCAGACACTTCTCTTTACTTACAGAACAGTGGAGACCACCAAATGTACACACAGGTTTGATACATAACCATCACGCATTTTACACTACTCATTTTTGCTGCAAAAAGTGAAACAGTTCAAAAGTGATGATACAGAAGGTGATTTCATCTTCCAGTACTCAAAGTATTTTTACGCTTTACTGTCCGCACACTCCCACCCTCCAAAGCAAAGGACTTTGAAAATTGAAATCATAAAAAATAATTATAATAGAGTTGAATGAAGTTAGAAACTGAGGTATTTTATACTAGTGAGTGTGTTATAATTAACTCTGGTAAATGATACCAAAATGAGTACTTTAGCTTTCACTATTATGGGCAAAATCCTGAAGGGAGAAATCAATGCAATCATACTTTCTTCCACAAAATTAAAAAGAGAAATAAATCTCTGTTATTACACTAAAGTATAGCATCTAATATGTTTTATTTAAAAATACTGCCAAGGAGGGGCTATTTCAGTGATTGTATTTATAGAAAAATGGTATCTTCCAGCCAATGAAGTTTGTATTAAGAGGTAACATCCTATAGATATTTCAAAGGAGACAATATTGATCCAGTCTGATTACTTTAGTAGAAGGTAATGGTTTGGGAGAATGAAACACTTAAAATTTGTAACTTTTCTCTGAATAAAAAGCATCTGCTTTATCAACTGACGAAAAGTATGAGGGAAAATAAAGGAGACAAGAGACTGTGCATATATTGTAATCAAAGCCAAAAATGGTGGCAACTGAAAACTTCTTATATGGCCAATAGTATACTGGAATTTGTGAAAGGGCACAGAAGAAATCTGTATCACCACTCAGCATAAATTTTATGGAAGGAAATCCAAGGCCAAGACTATAAAATACCATAACATAGCTTATCCCCACAATAGTTAAGGCCCTCTGCCTCAGGATCCTGAGGTGAAGGGGTGCTACCCATGCCTAAGTCAATGGTAAACAGGGCAACTTAAGCATTCTGACATTTCATTTATTTTAATTTCAGGGATCTAGTAAAAAGTAAAATATTAAGGCCAGAAATCTAAATAGAAACACATCATATCTTATTTTTGCTTACTCTACGTTAGTTTTACTTTACTTTATTCCACTTTTGCTTACTCTTACTTTAGTGTATATCTAAATATTTTCATCAGAAATACTTATTTTCTTACTCTTTATATGTAACTGAATTCTCAAGAGTGGAAGGAGAACCAAGGGAAACAGCCATTTGTATGAACTCAAACCTCCAACTCTAAGGTGTACTCTGTTCAGTTAAGAGCTGCCATTTGGGGAATCTGCCTCCCCATGTTCTTTTGATGCAATTGGAAAACAGAATACAGTATTTCTTTAGGAAGAAAGACTTCAAGCATACATTCACAATGTATCCCTGTAAACGTTCCTGACAAAGTATCACCACACATACGCACATTTTGCCTCTGTCTTTTTGGTTTGGATTTATATATGCCTCTTGTGAAAATGTATTTGATTTTTACATTTATTGTGTAATTGGTAGCTGCCTGGGCCTCTCTACTCAGTCCTGGCTACAAATTTAAGAAGAATGCCTCCTTGTTCTTTGAGGAAGATGAGGCTACTATGACAGTCAGTTCTATAGCATCTAGGCATAGGATTCCTACCTGGGACTTCCATGTGCTTGGTCGAATGCTCAGACTATTACGAGGCCAGCATTTTCCTATTTCACCCAGAGGATTCGAGGCAACTTGTCATGCATACTCTATAACATTCATGTCATCTCTCCATCCAGCAGCATTATCAGGAAGGAAATGTGATTAGTGTAGTTTGAATCCACATGGAATGCTAATGATACTTTCTTTTTTGCACTACAGATTCTAGAATTCTGTTGAGGATGAAAAATAGCATGAGAGATCTACAGATTTTTTTAAAGAAGGCTTTTCTCTTTTTTTCTAAGATGTGGGTATTGTCCCATCTGTGAATCTTCTAACTTATTTTCTGAAGGATTATCGATAATAACATGGAGAACACCTCTACAAATACTTTAGGTCTCAGAAAATAATGCTGAATCCCTGAAACTAGATCAGATGAGGCCTGATGCAGGAATGCAGTTATTTCAATCCCAAATTGCCCCCATGGAAGCTCTGCTAGTCACTGCTGTGTGGCCACGCTTTCCCTCAAGCCCATCTGGTAAGTACTCCAAGGAAGAGCTGCCCTCACTGCTCTCCAAGATGACCTCACTGCTAGCTTCTTTCCTTGTTTTTCTGCATGTCTGTGAAGGGGTGGTCACAATGAGATATATTAGGACACCCCTTAGGAGGCTTGCCGCATAACCCTAGGATTAATTTTCAAGCAGGTGTATAAGTCTGGATGATACTTGTGCAGGTTAACATGGCTTTAAAGAGAAACACAAAACATGAGAGTGGGAGGAAGTTGGCCAGCCTCAGATGTCAAGTAAAGGGAAAGTGACAAAGATGCCCAGGACATAAAACTACTTCTCCATGTGGACTTGATTACCCTTGGGGATTACCATCCATACAGGTGTCTTGGCTGAGAAAATATAGGACTAACACGGTATTGTTTTTGTTTCATACTAATCAAGAATATTTATGACTTTACTTCCCAAGTAATCGTGTTAGTGACAAAAGTGTGCTTTGCTGTGTATGTTTGTGTGTGTGTGTGTGCGTGTGTGTGTGTGTGTGTGTGTGTTTCCAGTATGAGCCACTTCACCAAATCCAGTTCAGTACTGTGTACTTAATCTGTACCATACACAGTTCTGAGTGCTATGGATGAATTATTTGATTGTCACAGAAATCCTCTGAAGTAGTTACGGTCACAACTGTTCCTCTCTTTCTGTCAGTCTTTGAAAATGTACATATCACTGTTTAAAGTGAGAAGTTCAGTTGCTTCTTTGCAGCCTTCTGATCTCTGTCTAAACATCCTGATCCATACTTGGTGGAAAACAAGTCACATTCTAAACTCCTCAACAAAAAAGAAACAGAAAAACTGTCCAGTCCACTACCCTTGCTTTTTATTTTTCTTTTTTTTCCCCCATTCTTTTTTTTTTTATAGTACTGGAAGTCAAACTGAGGATCTTTACATTGGGCTATACCCATAGCCCTTTGTGTTTTAAGACAGGACCTTACTAAGTAGCTCAGGTGGTACTCAAATATGTGATCCTCCTGCTTCAGCCTCCCAGAGTGTTTGGATTATAGGCATGTACCACCATACCCTGGAACTGATATGATTTCTATGTAATAATAATGGGAAATTGACCTTGTGCAATCTAACAGATACTCTGCCACTATTGTTCTGGTCCTCAAGCTTCAATTGAGTTTATATTCATATTTGTGGTCCTTTCCTACAAGTACAACAGAATGCCAAGCATTCTTAGTTCTTAAGGGGTTCTAGCCCCAGCCACCCAGGTACAAGATATGCCCTCTTCTATCAATACTTGAATTCTCATATTATTCTCCTATCACCAAGTATACTTCTGGAGGCAACAGGGTCTTCACCTCCACAGTTTAGATATTGTTGTGACATATCTAAATGTCCCCTCAAAGCCTCACATGCTCATAGATGGAGCTTTTGGGAGGTGACTGGATCATAGAGGTGTGATACTGAGATTAAGGGTGTGTTGTACTGAATCAATCCACTAACAGATTTAACATAGTTCTGAATGTGGCTGAATGGATTTAAGACAGAAGCCCCACTCTAGTTGTAGATGGCACCAACAGGCTTGTAGCCTGGATGGAATATAAAATGGAAAGCTGGCCTAGCTGGCTGCTGTTGCTTGTTGCCCACTGCCTTCTGCCTTCCATGCCATGGGCTGTTTTTTCTCTGCCATGGCCCTCTGTCATGTGACTCTGCCTTGGAGCCAGCTGACTACGAACTGAAATTTCTAAAAGATGTGAACTGAAATAAACCTTTTAATCCCAGTGGATATCGAGTATTTTGTCTTAGCAATGAGAAAAAGTAACTAAGACAGATATTAACCACCTGTACCTACCCCAGTAGGTTTTCCTAACTTAAGGGAGGTCAATAATTTGAGTTGCTTGTTTTCTAAAGGTTCTTGGATCCCAATTACAGTTTAGCGTTTCCCTCCCATATCAGTGTATTACATGATATTATGTGGAATTTATCTTTCTCAAGAACAGAAGATTCTATCAGTTTCTCCCAGTATATTGGATGAAACAGAACCTACAAATAGTCAAGAGGCCACATAGTATCAATTCTATGAAAAAGACTGATGATTCACGAAGTTCTTCTTGATTAAGAATATTTGGAGCTAGCCCAGGAGTGGTGGCACATGCCTGTAATTCCAGTACTCAGGAGGCTGAGGGAGGATTGCGGTGACTTTGATACCAGCCTGGGCTATAGAGTGAGTTCCAGGTCAGTCTCAACTATGTAGTGAGACCCTGTCTCAAAAAAAACAAAAACAAAAAAAGAATATTTAGAGTTATTTATTTATTTTATGTAAGTGAGTATTTCCATCAGCTATACTTTTATTTATTTTTCCCATTGTTTATTGATACATTTAAATAAACAATACAATTACATTTATCATTGGGATCTTGTACATTTACATGCTATATCTTGGTTCTTATTTTTCCCCATACCCCTGCCCTCCTTTCACCCCCTTCACCCTTCCCTATTTACAAAGATTTTGTTTCCATTTTTCCTTTTTTCACATTTTTTCTTTTCCCTCATTTCCTTTCCCCTCCCCTTCCCACTTTCCCTTTAGCCATTTTCTGCTATTTCACACTATCAATTATACCATTTGAACCTTATTTACACTTTTAGTTTTTCATCACCTATACCTTTAATCAGTGTACTCATTTCAATTTCTCCCTGAGAAACAGGTTCACTTTTTGTTCACTAGACTGATTCATGCCAAGGTGAAGATCCCAAAATTTGGTGAAGGGAAAACACACCACTGTACATAGTCCAACCATGCAAAGCTACCCCCTTGATGGGTCAGGCTCTCTCTGTTATAGACAGACTCTCTCTCTCTTTCTCTCTCTCTCTCTCTCTCTCTCTCTCCCGCCTTGTCTCTCTGTCCCAATTTACTTTCCATTACCCAAAAGAGGTGAGGAGCAGAGCTGAACATAACCTTCCCTGGAGGAAATAAATATCTATTTCTTTTTTCACTGTTGCATTTCTTATGCCTAGCATGTTCTCTGTCATACAGTAGGTGCTCCATAATAATACTGAATAAATTAGTTGCAAACATAGCAGCCAGGTTTGCCTAAGTGACTCCAGCTCTGTCTACCTAAAAACCCAACTTTTCTTTTCCCTCAAAACCAGTTCTCCTTCTACACTTCCGCATCAATAGATAAAGTATTAACTTTGTTCTTCTTATCACTCAGTATCAAAATCTAATCACCTTTGGCATTATCAGTTCTTTCATTTTTCTCTAGATACTGTAAAACCTGATTCCTTCCTTTATTATATTATTTGGATTCCATCTTCCTACATTCTGATTATTCAATCATGTCCTATGATCAAATATGTGAATTACTCTAATCATCTCATAATTGGCTAGCAAGGTTTCAGACATCCTCCAACATCCAAATGATTCTAAAAACCACTCCTAGAATCATTTTCCTAAAATATCACCTTTATTATGCTACTCTTTTTTCTATTCAATCAGAAACAAACGCCACTACTTTAAGCATCTTCATAATGGTACTTATGCTAATTTCTAAATTACTTTCCATTTGCACCTTTCACTCTAGTCAAAGAAAATTCTTCACTATCTAGCCCTACCCCTGGACACAATATAGAACATTCACAGCATAAAGGAGGACAGGTTTAACATGGCTTACTGTTTCAGGCCATGGTCAGCCGGTTCCAAGGCAGAAACATCATGGCAGAAAGATTTGGCAGAGCAAACATGCTTAGTTCATTGAACTCAGAAGCATAGAAGGGGAAGAGGGCCAGAGCAGAAGGGGCATGGGGCCATGGACCCCAAGGCCATGATCCTTCCTCCAACACACACACACACACACACACACACACACACGCGCGCGCGCGCGCGCGCACACACACACACACACCTAGAAACACATGCCACCAATCTCTGGGGAAGATCGCAAAGCCAGCGAAGTCAAAACTCTATCCTCACTGCCACAACTTCTTAGTATCTTCTACCTCTCATCTGCTATCGCGTCTTGATTTCTAGTTATTTCATATTATAATGCCTATGTGAAGATATCTGTCACTTGTGTACTCAACACCCTTATCAGAACTTAATGAATCTGTGCAGCAACGTATCTGCATTTCATAAAAAGATTTGATGAGATCATGCTACTTCTGCATTTCATTAGAGACTGTCTTTTACACTTTTATATCAGCGAACATCCTTATGATTTCCTTTTAATCTGACAATTCGCTCACTAGAACAACACTACATTTTTTTGGGGGGTACGGGGGATCAAACTCGGGACCTTGCACTTGTGAGGCAGGCATGGCACCACTAAGCTAAATCCCCAGCCCCCATATTTCATAGATTCTTGAGGAATTGCTGTATTGTATTCATTTACTCAGTACATTCTTATTGAATAGTCACTGCACATAAGGCAGTGAGGAAGAAGCAAATAAAATATGTAATTTCAGGCAATAGTATAGAATCTGCATATTAATATCATATTTACATTGAATTATACCGTGTTGCACATAGAAATAGGCTACTTTTGGATCCCTTTGTTGTTCTTGACAGTCCTTACCTCCTCTAACCACTACCCCAAAATCAGGCTTGACTTTCACTGCTCTTTAGGCACAGGTTAAGTCCCTATTTGTACAAATAACTATCGGTGAGACTTAATATCTTTGAACCAGAGTGGAACTAAAACATTATTTTTAAGAATTAATTATAATTGAACATATGCCAACAGTACATAAAGAAAAAAGCTCTGGCATGCTACTCTGTCAGAATAGAAATAGATTTTGGACTCAATTCAGTTTCTAGTAAATTAATGTCCAAAGCACAGAAGAGCAAAATGCACCCACGTCTGTAATCTCCACAAAGAGCCCATGGTATACATGGTTCCTTGAATTTCATCGTTACCTCTCCTCCAAAGAGTAATCTCATCTGTGGTCTCTATACAGTGTCTACCAATCATCGTCTTTATGATGTTTTCTGAAGTCCATACTTTTAAAGGCCTCTGTGTGCCTGCATTAGCAATGTAAATTATATTATTCCTAATAAAGAATACATCTTACTCTTCTGCATAGTGAAAAGGAGGTGTGATGTGCTCCTCCAAGTTGTCTCAAAAGTACCTGCAAAGCAATATTTCCTATGTGTTTGCATTTATCAAAAAAAAAGCTATGCACATATTCATCATATCTTTTTCTTTTCTTTTCTTTTCTTTTTTCTTTTTTGGTACTAGGGATCAAACTTGGGTCCTTGCGCTTACAAAGCAGGTGCCAAAACCACTGAGCTAAATCCCCTTCCCTTCATCATATCTTTTTAAATTGCAGCGATGTGCCGGACATTATGCTCAGCTCTGAGGGTGCTGAATGAAATGTTAGCCTTTGATGTGAAAGAATTCATTGTGTAATGGGGGTAACTTCTCCCTCAGATGATCAAATATAATACTGGCTAATGATTAAATGTCTTCATTTTCAAGGAATTTTAGAGCTGCGAGGAGTCTTAGCATCACTGAGTCCAAACCCAAGTGAGGAAAAGGAGGCCCACACATGGTGTTTGCTCCTAAGAACAACTCGAGCCAGATCTCTTAATAACAGGACACTCCCTCTGCTGCTCCTCTCTACTACGGCCTTTGCTACAAAATTAATGTTGCCTGCATGACCAATGAATTAATTTAAGTGCACAACACACACTTCTAAATATCTCTAAATACTTACAGAAATTATTTTTGGTTAATACCTTGCAAACCGCAATGGGATTGTTGTTTGATGTGTGACATTCATCACACTATCTGTTGTTTCTAATTTCCTGGTTCCTTCTATTGTTGTGTGTGAGGTCATTTATTAAACTGACTCCAAGTTTTAGTGCACTCTGAACCATTTCCTAGTTCTGTGAAAGCGAGAAAGATACAGGAGTGGGTTGTGTATGAGACCACTGTTGGGCTAAACAAATTATTGTTCTTTGGTCATAAAAACAAGTGCGTTCTTTGGTAGTTTTTCTCACCCAAATGTGCAAGATTCTTATCCATGTGAACTTTATGTTCTCAATCTGTTTATATATAT
>NW_022900918.1:9325018-9335805 GCF_012274545.1 Fukomys damarensis
ATATAATATATACATATTGAATATTTTGGCCTTTTTCTCTTATAATTGCTTATATTATCCTAAACCTTGCATGGATATGAATGATTCTGATGTTAGACCCCACATACTCTGTATGTTTTCAGGATTCAGTTTGAGAAGCTCAATAAGACTTTGTGTTATGTTTTATGAGTGTGCCAAGTTGAAATTGGGCTAGTTTTTATAACTATCATAGCACTGTAATAGATTTGGTAAACTGACTTGTCTAATGCTTCTTTACGGAAAGCATTAATGCTACCTATATGATCCCTCTACAATTACCTTTTAGTAAAAACTTTTTTAAGATGATTGTTTCAGGTTATAGCCATTTATACACTTTTAAAGTATGTGCAATGCTCCAAAAGAGCCACATGGAAACAAAATATATGTTTAATGTCATATTAGAAAGAACAGAAAAACATTTTGATGAAAGTAAAGGAGAAATGTTACTCATTCAGGAAATACAGACCACTTCTAAACCAATGGTAGAAACTTACATTTACAAAGAAATGGCTCTTTAAAAAATAGTTGTGTTACCAAAGAAAGTTTCTAAAAACAAACTAAACTACAGAAATTAGTTTAATATCCCATTATTTCAAATCAAATGTCTTTTCTTCTTGTGAAATATCCAGATAATTGAGGTAATTTAAAAGGACTTTTTTAATTACCTGGGAAATTGCCTCAATCTCCCACCTCAATTGCCCATCTCACTTTGTAGATTAAGTAGCATAGCCTTTGAAAAAAGAAAAAATAGAACTATTTCCTCCCATCTCTGCTTTCGGTCATTGTAAGTTCCCCGTGGAGTTGTAAGATTAAAGGTGTCTAGGATGTGAAAGGAGATTCCAACTTTTAAATGAATCTGACTTCCTGGTTTATCAGGTAATTACCATATCAAACCTCCATATTCTGTTTCTTCAAGCCATGGAAAAATGGAGTCCCAAACAGTTTCTATGGTAACATCCGCTACATGCCATCCTTATATTGTTTCAGTAAACTAAAGTTTCCTTAAACTTTATTAGCGAGAGTATTTTTTGCTCTTCTCAATTCTAAGTTAAAATGCCACAGTTTTTAACATCCTTAAAGATTTGTTCGCAACAATTACTTTCTATTCCTTGGGACAGGAGAGCAATCATTTTTTAAGACACAGGCACATCTGTAACTATGTGTCTTACAGTTATTCAGAAAATAATATTTGAAGAGTAGCAAAAATCATAGTTTATCCAACCTGTATATAAAACCATTCAAGTATACTACATTTATCATATTAAAAATGCATCATTAAAATTTAAAAGCAGGTGCAGTTGCTCAATAAGCTAATGGTATAGTCTGAAGACTCCACTCAAGATTGTATTGTTGAATTCCCAATTGGATAAAAGAGAGAGAGGGAGAGAAACAGAGGGAGGGAATTTGAATGACCTTGCGCCAAGGTGGAAGGGCCCTGGGATCCTGTGCCGTTGGCTGTGGTTGAGCTCCACTCTGAGGATCTTTACTGCACTGCATTCCGATGGCTGAGAATGCAAACATCCTACACAGGAGAGCCTGAAACCGCTTCCCTCAGAGTCAGAGCTCCTGTGTCTACACATGTGTGAATGTGAGCACATACCTATGTCTACGGGGTGAATTCATGGTCGGTCTGCCTGAGTGTACCGATGACTCGATGTTTGTCAGAGGACACATCCAATACAGTATGACACAAAGAAACCTAACAAAAAACAAATGAAACTAGTGGAAGAAAATTTAACCTTCATAAGAGCCATGTCAATCTATAAACTATCGTGTTGTCACCTTTAGCACTGGCAGGTTTATTCACCTCACATCATCTTAGGAAGAACTAGACAGGATTCCTGAAATCCATTAATTAGTTTTCTCTAGCAAATATTAACTCAGCACAATCCTATTCTTTCAAAACAAATGTTCAGAATTTTAAACTGAAATATCTGAACCTGTATCCTTATTTCCTGATTAGAGCAATCTAACTTGTACAATCTTTCATTTAAAAATATAATTTAATGGCAACTTACTTGATTATTTTCAAACAAGTTGTATTCTACTGAACTTACTTCAGTTAGTTTATCTTCTCACACAATAACTGTAAAATATAATTTTCACTTAAAATTTTATCCAGAGGAGATGCCTACAGAGTAGAAATTTAACAGAAAGAGAGATAAAAGAAAAATAGTCGACAAATGCCTTCGCACTCCTGGGGATATTCTTTATAAAGTGGTGATTATGACATAAAATATCTGTATTGTTATATCTACAGTAAGCTTTGGGAGATGGTATTTTCCTCGACAGACACTTTAAATATTTTATTTGGAAAATGCATTATTCCTCCCTCTCTAATATAAATACCATGATATAGAAATCCAATCTGTGAATTAAAAATAGATCTACTTGCATATTTTATTTGCAGTAGTAGTAACTCTTTCACTCTCAACAACTACATTTAATTATTAAAAATAAGGAAATTATACCAAAATATGTTAGGTTACTATGTCATCCAAAAAGAAGCATTAGTTTTCACTTTGGGAATAATTATTCTATGTTGGACTATAGAACACTAAGGTCATCTTTTGGGGTAAAAATTTTTTTAAATCTAATTCATGTAAATCTAAAGATTTAAAATCTAAATATCCTTAGCATTTTTAAAAGTATGCTTTTGATTTTTCCAGGAAACAGTTTCCTTCATTTGTGTTTTAGGCTGTAGTGATTTTTTAAGGAGCCGCTTCTCTTTTAACACATTTTCTTGTTTTTTTCATGTTCTTCTTTCTGTTTCCTCTCTGTAAGCAATTATTTACTTGTGTTTATAAGCTGATCTAATACCCTACTGTGATATAATTTACAGTTCTTGTGAAATACCTATCAGTGTGTATGCTTTTTAATGTAATAGATTTAGGAGATACACAGCTTGAAAGATAACCTTCAATAGATTTATTTTATTCTAAAAATTAGCACATCTTGCTTTCTAACACTGACTACTTACCTCAGCAGCAACCATAATGCCCTTTTTTCTTCCACCACTTTGTACCCCCTTACATGAATCCCAAACAACAAAATGTTACTGTTCCTCTCTCAAAAAATCATGCGTGTTTCATAAGATTTGCATAGCTTTATAAAAGAAGCAAAAGTACTACTGAATGTGAAAAGTTGCAGATTATTTTGTTCTAATGAAATAGTGTAGTTATTTATTGTACTATGTTCAATAATCAGTGACTACTACTAATCTTACCACTTCCTGCAGGTTATATTACCAAGGTAAAGAAAAGATTTTCACTGAAGGAAGATAGGCTGAACAAACAAAGCATTCATCCATTTTCTTTGTTTACTTGATGAACCACCACTTAGTAGTTTTCTGTGTGCCTGTTGTGCATAATATCACCAGGTTAAAGAAACCTGGAAATTCTCAAGTGGGACTTTCAAGTAAATTATTGTGGGCTTTTTGCAGAGTGTAGACAAAGTTTAAAAACCAACCATGAATTTCCTAGATCTCTAAGGTTAAAGACAGTGGAGATCTGGTAAGTCGCTAATTACTCTTAGGTGTGGAGAGTCATGAGAAAGAATGTGATAACCAAAGTCTAGCTTTATCTACAGCCATGAAAATGCTGGCAGGGAATGCCTCCAAACAACTGTGGTCCTAGAAGTCACAGGCAGGTGGGCAGCAGCGGGAGAGTCTACATCGGGGGCCACCACCTCCTGCTTATGCTTCCCCTTAGCTGGACCCAGTGGGGAGCTAGAGAAAGAGGAGCCCAGATATGCAGTCCACAGTCAGCCTTCCAGAGCACAGGGCAAAGCAAAGGAAGGTAGAGGATGGTAGAGGATGAGGAAGGGAGCTGGCGTTTGAGAATTAGCCAGCATGGTACTGAAGATGGAACATGAATAATAGCAAGAGATTGCAAACCAGCCAGGTAGTTAGATAAACTGGATATTTATTTGCTTATAATGTAAGCAAATAACTTCAATACTGTAAGAAAGCACTATACCAGAAGAAATTTATAAGTAATGAAACAGAGAAGGCAGAGGTTCATTTCCACGGACTGGATCCACGTAGACTTTACAGAAACTCAGAGCAGCTAGGACTATAAGCACACAGAGCTAAATAAGTTATTTTAACAGGCATAGCAAATGAAGAAGCCACAGTGTTATAGCATGACAGTGAACTAAGAAATAGCCAGGTTCAGCAATGAAAAAGGAATGTGGACTAATGTAAAAGCCTTTGCCCTCTACCCTTACTCCTTCACTCTAAAAGCACTCTGGAGGCTGAGGCAGAAGGATTTCAAATTTGAAGCCAGCCATTTACACAGTGAAACACTTTCAAAACAGCGATGCGGGAAGGGGTACTTTCTCTTGCTAGGTCCTGAGCAAGGTTCTCACCATGCCCAAGGTTGACTTAAAAAAATCAGCAGACTAAGGATGTAGAAAAGGCTTTGAAAGCACCTAATAATGACACTGAATTCACTATCCAGGTGTCAGAGATGTTGTCTATCAGGAAGTGACAATAATATAAAACCCAAGGGATGGGTAGAAATTATTTAGTTGAAGGAAACAATAAAATAGTTTCAGGAAGAAATATTTGCAAAGGTATGGAGGGAAAGGGCACATGGTATGCTCAGAACAAGAAAGAAATTCCCTACAAAGAAACATGGGGTATTAACAGAAAGTGTGCACATTTTTAAAGCATTTATTGTGTGCCTGGCATTTCAGATTTGTCCTATTTAATTTTTTAAGCAATATCATGAAGGATTACTACTGCCTGTCTGTTTGTAGTGAAGGAAACTGAAAACTCAGAGAATGAATCACGCTACTGGTAAGTCCTGGGCGTGACGTGATCAATTTTGATTGTTGGAAAGATTCCTCCAACAGCAGGACGGGGAGTGGATCAGAGGAGTATAGGACTGGATGCTGGGAGACAAATGAGGAGATAATTGCATTAGAGCAAATGATATTTGATGAAGACTTAAACTAAGGCACAGTGGTTTATTAATATAGAGAAGAAAGAAACTGGGTTAACATCACAGTGCTGGAACCGGGTCATGGTCATATAAGAACCGGATGTAGAAATTGAGAAATCAGTCTTAGTCTCTGGCTTCCTTAACTTACAGGAGAGCAACATAAAACAAGATGTAAAGTAAAGAAGAAACAAGCTTGTAAGGAGAGAAAAATTGAGTCCCTTCTTAGCATAACAAGAGGCCCTTGTGGACCATGAAATGTGAAATATCTGAGAATGGCAGGATAAGTAAAGGACAAAGCACGATTGAAGCTATAGATGGGAAAGTTATTAGCATAGTGAAGCACCTGTGGGAGGAGTGAAATCCCTAAAGGAAAGAAAATGTACTAATCAAAAGAGTCAGGGGTAGGAGCCCAGAGAATTCTAGCATTGAAGGAAGAGGCCAGGACAAGAATACAAAAATCAAGGGCTGGGGAGTTAGCTCAGTGGTGCCACCACCTGCCTCTTAAGCACAAGGACCCAAATTTGATTCCTGATACCAAAAAAAAAAATCAAAATGGGAAAAGTTGGAGATGGAAGAGACAGGAGAAATTGCTCTTACTGCTATTATGCAAGAACAGAATTCAAATGAGGATACAGAAACATCACTGAATACCATACATGCATTCAGAAAAGAGTCTTTGAGATTAGGGATTTGGAAGTCATTGACAAGTACTCCTGAAGTATTTGGTAGCATAAGACATTTTGCCATGGGCTACAAAATGAGTACAGGAGAATTTCCCCATTTTTCAACCTTACATCAGATTTTAAAAAGGAATATAATACCAAGAAAGCTATGGTGAAAGTAAGAGATATCTACAACTTCAGCCCACAAACTTAGCAAAGTAGTTTCAAATATAATAAATTATAGGTGAAATCAATAGAGCTGATCCCCACTTATTATTGCACAGATTTCACATAGCACTGGACTTCTCCGATGGAAATACAAGTCCCAAAGTCATGGATTAGCTTCAGGGGGGTTTGTAAATCAATTGTACCCTTCGGAGAGGCCAGGACACACTGAAGAAAACTTACAAATACTTATAACATTCCACATCACTGGTCATTCGAGAGATGCAGTTGAAAACAACACTGAGATTCCACCTCAACAACAAAGAATGGCTGCTATCAAGAAATCACACAATAACAAATGTCGGCAGGGTTGTGGGAGAAAGGAACCCTTCTCCATTGTTGGTAGGATTACAGACTGGTGCAACCACCATGGAAATCAATATGGAGATACCTCAAAGAGCTGAGACTAGAGATTCCATTTGACCCAGCCATCCCTCTGCTGGGTATCTTTCCAAAAGAATTAAAAGAATCATGCACAGTGATATATGCGTACCCCTGTTTATAGCAGCACAGTTTGTAATAGTTAAAACTTGGAAATAGCCCATTTGCCCATCAGTTGGAAACTGGATAAATAAGATGTGATTTTTCTATAAAATGGAATAATACTCAGCCATAAAGAATGAGAAATTAGATTCATTCATAGAAAAATGGATACATATTGAGGATATACTCTTAAGTTTAATAAATAAGTCACACATGTGTAAATACTGAATGGTTTCTCTGGTGTGAAAAGTTATAATAAGATCCTAATGAGATAACTGACCATGTGAAATAGGAAGAAAAGAGCTAAAGGTGTAGGGAAAGTGGGAAGGGTAGGGGAAAGGGAATGAGGGAAAAGAAGAAAGTATGAGAAAATGAAAAAATGGAAATAAAGTGTTTGTAAATGGGGAGGGGAAGAGAGGGTAAAGGGAGGGTAGGGACAAGGGGAAAAAATGAGAACCAAGACCTGTCATGTAAAGGTACAAGATCCCACTAATGAATGTAACTGTACTGTATCCCTAAAATGTACCAATAAACTCAATGAGGGGGATAAAAAAGAATTCTACATATCCAAAAAAAAAAAAAACCCAAATACTTATGACAACAAAGTGTGATCACTGCAGAGTGGTGACATGGGGCTCCATAAGACGCTGCAGGTGCTGATCACATTCAGCTGCAGATGATGACGACTGACTGATAACCTTCACATATCCCGACCAAGGCTGGCGAACCTTTCAGACCTTTCACTGGTGACAAACAGCACACATGCCATAGGCTCCCCACCACTGCCCTAAACCGCACAGGGCTGTGTGTACCCAATTTAAAGACCAAAGCAGATGTGGGGAAAAGGAATTCAGCAACATCTTTCTTCCATTGCACCTGCCTGCTCAATTCTTCAAACTCATTTCTCTACTCTTTTAGTCAAAATTCTGTAAAGTACTCAGCGCCAAGAAGTTTCCTGCACTTATGCAAATGTGAATAATCATAAAAATCAGAATGAAATTAAGCAAAGAGAAAGCACTAATCACACACACACACGCACCACACCCACATTGCATATACACATTGTTATATATGGGTCAGCAAAATAATCCAGGGAACAAAAAGCATTTCAATCAGACCCTTTTTCCTTAAAAAAAAAAAAAAAAAAAAAAAGAAAAAGAAAAAAATTCACCTAGGTAGCAATGTAAGGTTGTTTAATACATAGACTCTCAAGGCATCATGTGTTCACCCTGAGTTTAGCAGTTTATTGACTGGCTGAATGAAAGGCTGTTTACCATTTCTATGTTTCAATTGCTCCATTGGCAAGATGAGAGAGACAAAAGTAGGTTCATAACGGCAAGTAAATGATTTGATTGAATAAAGTGCTTGGGGAAGTATCTGGTAAATACAAAGCACAATGTGAGGGTTGGCTCTTCTTATTGTCATTATCTTCTGTGAAATGACAGCTCAAAATAAAAGTAAAAGTCAAACAAAAAGTGACTGAAAGTGAGTTAGCTGAATTTAGGAAAGAAATGGTAAGAACAAAACAAAGTTAAATATATCATTGCACAAAATATATGTTAGTATGCCAAATATGTCACTATTGAAAACATGTGAGATGAAATTGATCCTTTCTGGCATTAGAATAATTTAAAATATCAAATAGTTAAATGTTTTAAGTTTTGTTAAATAGAAAGATATTTAAGATTTGTTTCATGTTATGTATATTAATATGGAAAAATCATATACTTCAGATTTTTACATTTTTTTCTAAGAATTCCTTTAAATGTACACTTTGAGGCTTTCCTTTGCAATGTTAATCAGCTCTTTTCTCAACCTCCATCAGTTAAATGAAGGAAAAGGAGAGCCAAGTCATAATCAATCAGTGAAGACACTAAATCATCATATTTTTAGGTCAAAGCTTTCTCTTTTTCAGCAATGGCAGCTTATTAATATATTTAATTTTAACTTTAGCTTTTCGATATAGATTTAAGAAATAAATTAAATTCATAGCTCCCCTCTTAACACCAACATTTCTGATTAGAAAGGAAGAAGTCATTTCCTAGATAAAGACAGCACCTATTGTCTGGAGAGACATCATCAGTTCTGGCTGTTACCTCCCTTGAATGAAATTTATTATTCTTAAAACATCTCATAAAGGAATGTCATGTATTTTTATTGATATCTTATTTTAAGTTTTGCTTGAAAGGATTATCTTGCTAATTATTAAATAGGAATGATAAAAATAAGGTAAATGTTTATTATTGTCTAGTGTAGCTCATTTTAATTTTTAGAACATTGCTATATTTGTAATTTTCTACAATATTGTATAGTTTTAAATTCATGTTTGAGTTTAACCAAGAATTTTAAAAAGACTATTAAACTGGTTTTCATATAAAAATGATACTCTCACTTTTAAGCATTCTTACTGAAAAAATGTGAATAATGGAAAAGTATGTAACAAAAATGTCTTAATTTTATAAATTAATCATGACTTATTTTACCATAATGTGGCATTCTTCATGTCTCAATGTGTATATGTATGCATTTCACATTTTAAAAAACTAAGGCTGTAATGATATTTTTGTGAAAAATATCTTTTAAAATCTTGCACAATTTTTTGCACCCAAATAGAAAACTCAGTTTGTTTATAAATAATGCAAAGTAGCATATAGATTGTTATATGTTGCTTGATTTTCAATGTAAGTAAGAAAAATAAGGACACAAAACACATAAACATGTTGAACATGAACAGAATAAAAAACAACTGTGTTAAGGGCAAATAGTGCTTATGCGAGTTACAGTACTCAGGCTGAAGTTAGGTCAGTAGCAAGGAGGAGGTAAGTTTGTCGGAGCTGTGGGAGGGAGAGAAGAGTGAACTTTCCTAGATTTCCTTCATCTTTCTAGCTGATACTTGAATCAATGTGAGTCGGTGAGATTGCCCAGAAAGGGTGTGAATTGACAAGACTGACGTGGGAAGTGAAAAGGGCCAATGAAACTACATGGGGAAGAGATATTAAGACAGTGGACAGAGCCAGTAAAGAAACTATCAAGGTATAATCAGAGAAGCAGGGAAGGCATTGAGAGAAAGCAGCATGTTGGTGGAAAAGTTCTAGGGCAAAAACACTCTTGAAGGAAAAGGGAAAGCAGGTATTTGAAAAGAAGCAAGCATTCAACCCACTAATTCCACGGAACGTTTAATTCCACAGACTTGTCTACTACTGGATAATTAAGAGTTCACTGGTGATCTTTATCCAAGGAAAGAACAATCAGAGGTATTGGAAGGCAGTGGTTTCCACTGGCGACTGGAAGTGAAAGCATAGAGTCAGCAATCACGCAGAGTATCCGGCTGGGAATGGGCGGGGTAAGTGGGTATGGGGATAGGTCTCCTAACCTGGGAGCAAGCATAGGGTCACAGCAGTGGGAATAAAGTCATTTCTGGCCACCCGCAGATTTCAGGAAGTCCCTGTATTTGTGTCATTGGCAATCAAAGCTCTAGTCCTCAATCGTCATGGAGCCCGCTCTTGCCTCCAGCACTCGTGTTTCCTTGAAATTCTCTCGACCTTTGCAGCCAGGTTTTCTTTCTTGCCTGCATTGCTTTTGCTGCTGTGGTTGTGTCATCAATTTCTCTTACTTCAAAAGTACATGAGTTTCATAACTTATGTCACTGACTCCCTTCTCTCCTCCCTCCGTATGTGTGCTGTTCCTTCCATCTCTTGAATTTTCTGCTTTAACAAAGTCTGTCTCAAGTAGGGAAAGGATCTTGTGTTTGTATTCTCCTATCTATTGAATAGGCAGAGTAGTGAGAAATTTTTCCTTCTGGTGGTATTATGTTAATAATACCACCTTCTTACTTTTACTCCCTTTCTCTTGGGAAGAAGATGGTAGAGTAAAAAATAAGGCCGTAAAACACTCTAATAGCTTTCCATGCTCTGAACTTTATCAGTGCACGCAAGTAGATTGGACAATCAAGTCAGAAGAAAACTCATTGCTTCCAGACTGCAGGCTAAGAAGGAGAAGAGAAATGATCGAAGATGAATGAATCCAGAACATCTATGCATATTGTGTTCTGTTAAGTAAATGTCTATTGAATATCTGTTGCTTTGGAAGAAAAATAAGGGGTTCCCATAGTAAATCCCCTAAGCACCTAACACATTATATTGAGTAGGCATTTAATGCCTGCATGAAGATTAGTTTATCTTAAGAGATCTTAATGTGATATTGACTGATCAGCCAAATTACAGTACAATAGTTAAATATTCATCTGATACAGACAGCAAGTAAACTAAGGTTTACAAGTCCTAAACACTATAAGAATTTAAGCATAACAATAAATGTAATTCTATCAATTTAAAATAAATTTTAGAAATGATTTCAAAATCACTACTTCATCGGCTAAGGAAATACCAGTTTAGCATCTTTAAAATCCCAAAATCAAAATCAAATATCTTTTTTTTTTTTTTTTTTTTTTTTT
>NW_022900918.1:9335851-9343113 GCF_012274545.1 Fukomys damarensis
TTTTTTTTTTTTTTTTTTTTTTTTTTTGGTACCAGGGATCAAACGCCAGTCCTTGCGTTTGCAAGGCAGGCAGAAGAACCCGTGAGCTAAATCCCCAGTCCTCATTCTTTTTTTTTTTTGTTTTAATGAATATGAAATTAAATGTTAACCTCTCAAAAGGTGTTGCTATTTTGTATAAGAATAATTACTTATCCTTAGTGGCCCAACCACATAATTTGATTGATTTATATTTTGTTTTTCACCTTGAAATAATTAACAGTGAATTAGATTTATTTCTAGAACTAGGCCCTTTTATATGAAATTGCTCATAGAATATACTTTATGTTACTCTTTTTTAATAAAACAGTAAGTGAATAATCTCTGTTATTTCTTCCTACAATCTTTTTCTAGTCTTATAAAAAAAATCTTATCTAGATGGCTTATTCTTTGCTGATTAAAATAATGAAGATAAATTTATTCATTGCTAAATTTATATCCGCAACCTGAAGGTAAGTAAATCAAATGTGATGTGCAAATGTGTAATAGATCCATATAGCCTAACAAATTCACCAAAGAAATTTAATGTTTTGCACTAAAATTTATTTTTCAGCACACATGACATAGAATTTGCATTGTAAACCAAGATGCCATCTACAAGTTACACAGACACAAGATTAGATTTGCAAGTCCAAACCATTCTCATCCTACAAGTATACAGAAACAGCTTCATAATACTCAGGAGGCTTTGAAATTTCCTCAAATAAAAATTATTTCTTTTAATCCACAAAATCAAACTAAATCCTATCATCTACAAAATCTAGAAACCTAGAATTTATAGTCTCCTCACAGTTACGTATTGTGTATGGGATTCAAATTTTGCATGCATTCATGTAACCTCTAATTAGTGTTCTGGCCATTCTTTTGCTATAGCATATGAGAGCCAATATTCTCAAAATTATTTTGTGCTTTGCGTATTTTCCTCTGTTTGTATTAATTTTGATCATGTTGACTTTGGAATTAGATGTAGTGATTCATTTATTTTACATTGTACTTATTGGGAATAAATCACCGCATACTCTATGAAAATTGAAGTAGTTGTAAAAAGGGAGGATAGAAGGATAGAAGGAGGGCAGGGGAATGGGAAAAAATAAGAATGAAGAAGATTATATAAAGGTACAAATTTCCAGTGATGAATGTCATTACACTGTATACCTAAAATGTTCCAATAAAATTAATTTTTAAAAAAAAAGAAAATTAAAAGACTGCAATTGTAAGATTTTTGGTCAAAATTAAGATTTATTGTCAGGTTACATTAAAAAATGATGCTCTAAAACTTCATAATTACCCAGTTAAAAACTAGTTTAGTTTCACAGAAGATAACTGTATCATTGATAAATTTTAATTTTCTTATTATTAATGTAGCTTTCTATTTAGAAGAAATAGTAAAAAAAAATTACATTTAGTGCAGAGCTTTTCCACATAAACTGTCCTACATAAATTCTTTAGTATAAAAAAGTCAAAGTTGTATAGAACAAATTAATTAATTCAAAAAGTAAATGAACCACATTTCTATTTTTTAAAACTAACTTACATTTTAGTGACTCTAGGAAAATTTTTGAAAATCCATAATCAGATAGGATATACTAATAAAATTGGCTCCCCACATTTTTAGAAGTATATATCACATGTAGGATGCTTACAAATAATATAATAAGAAAAGGAGTAACATGACAAATTATTAATGAAATATTATAGAATTTTCTGGAGATAAGAAATATCACTGATTGGCTAATGGTAAAGATTTTTTTTTGTATTAGCCTTAGATTGAAAGATTCAATTGGCAAAGATTTCACATTAAGAAATTTTTCATTTCCTACAAATAATACATCTATAGCAAATGCATAAGAATGTTTTATAACTAAACTGGATGGTATTTCATTCATCGTTCTCAGATTTCTTTTCTTTGTTGATTTTCTAATCTTGCTTTAATATTTGGAACACAGCACCAGAAGAACTAAGTGAAATGCTGTAGAATAAGTTTGTTGCACTGTAAAATACTTCCACAAAACTTTTTCGTTTTAAAATGGAATAAAAGTATCTTTCTTGTGCCCTTTAAGTAGATACATTAGATACTTTTCAGTGAGTGTCGTGATGCTAACAATTAGAATGCTTACTTCAGATATAAAGATCAAGGTTATGGCATAGAAAGAACCAGAGCTTGAAGGGGAAGTGGGAAGTTGAGGGGAAAAGAAATAAGGGAAAAGAAAAAATGTGAAAAAAGAAACAAATGGAAACAGTCTTCGTACATAGGGAAGGGCAGAGGGGGTGGAGGGAGGGCAGGGGTATTGGTATGAGGTAAAAATAAGAACCAAGATACATCATGTAAAGGTACAAGATCCCAATGATGAATGTAACCGTATTGTTTGCTTTAAATGTACCAATAAACTTAACAGAAAAAAAAAAGAATCAGAGCTTTTGGAAGAAAAGAAAAAAAAAAAGAAGAAGAAAGGAGGGAGGGAAGCAAGGAAGGGAAAGAAAAAGGGAGAGAATAGATAACATGAGAGTGGGTGGAGAGCTCATTTCTTACCAACATAGCCATCTTTTGCTCTCTCACGGGTCTACCTACGGTGCTGTTTCCTCCCTCGACTTTACTCTCTAATCTCTGCAAACATCCTCAGAGCAGCACCTTCCTGACAATTTTCTTCAACATCACATGCCCTAAACTTGTGACAGCTAGAATACTTGAACCCTCCACAAATACAAATGTAGAAAATAATCTACCATCTTCACATATAGTGCAACAGTTCATAAATATTTACTGAGAGAGTGGGTAGAACTTCAGAGTAAGAACAGGGATATTAAAATTAAGTTTAACCTGAGTTGGGGTTGGCATCACTCCTTGTATTAGCTGCACACTTTTACTGTTGCAGTAAAACAATACCGGACACCTCCTCTACTTAAAAGAGGAGAGGTTGATTTGGCTCACAGTTACTGCCTGTGGCTCCAGGGCACAGCAGCACGGTGAAAGGGCATCACAGAGGAGAAGCTGCCCGTGTCCAGACAACAGAGGAGCAGAGTGCGAAGAAGAGCAAGAGGAGGAAGATGCCACCTTCCAGGTCACGCGGGGCTCCTGCAACCAGTCCCTATGTCCAACAGCTAATCGGCCGTGGGGTCCTGGGAGTCCAATCCCCTTCGCAAGCGCCATCTCTGAGCAGACGAGGCTTTGGGGGATGGTCCACGTCCAAACAACTGGATGAGATTATCATTCCCACCTTTCCTCTGTAATTCAGGGTCTACATCTTCTTTGATTCTTGTAACTGTACTAAAAAGCCTGTGTCTCTGGGGTACGTTTATATATTAAACAAATTGTTACGAAGGTATAAATGTACCCAAAATTAAAATGTGCAATAGATAATGAGAAATAGGAAGAGAAGGTGCAAAGAGGAAGGGGAAGTGGGAGGGCAGGGGAAAAGAGAGATGGGAATGGAATTAATATGAGAAAAAGGAAAAAATGGAAACAGAGTCTTTATAGATAAGGAGGGGTGGAGGGGTTGAAGGGAGAGCAGCAGACTGGGAAAAAAAAAAAACCAAGATGGTTTATGTAATGGTGCAAATTTCCAATGATGACTGTCATTGCATTGAATACCTTATACGTACTAATAAAATTCATTTATTAATTAAAAAGTACCTGAAGTTATAATCCACATAAGAAAACAACAGATACTGTAACAGGTACATCTACAAATTATACAATTAATATTTCCAAATGAGCGCAGCAGAGATTTCTGAGAGGGAATAGGGTTTCACAGAGGAAAAGACTGAATCATGAAGAACCGTGGATGGCAGGTAAGGAATCGGGATGCTCTTCTTAGCAAATTTAGTGTAATATTAAGTTACTGTATCTTATTTCTCTTTCTATTCCCTCATTCCTTACTTTACCAGCATACAAACCCTGTGAACAGGTTGGACAAGGAGAATGAAGCAGAGAAAGAGAGTATATCCCAACGTGAAGACTCAGTTCATGCCAGCCGAAACTGAAGAGTTGCTCCATTTTGCAGACCTTTCTCCAAGAACCAAATATGCCACAGGTGAGGCCAGATGTATTTAGGGGAAGAAATGGAGGAAATGAATCCACTCATTCCCATGAATCAAAGGTATATGCAAAGCCAAATGAAGCTTCTGAATTGCCAAGTTGAGCTTGTAACTGTAGAGGATGCGCAATCTTCAACACCCCCATTTCAATAGGGAAGCCTCTTGGCAGTAAACATGAGGTACAGTTTTCCCTTATGTAAAATTCTGCATGAAGTATTGTGGTGAGATGGTGCAGCCTCAAGTTGCACATAGTGAGAATTTTTGCAGAGAGTAACTAGGTATGTCTGAATTTTTTAAGAGATGAAAATCAGATTTGGGAAGTTAATCTCCCGATACATAGGGACTGTTTGTTATTGCAGTGTGATCTAGCTTATTACAGAAAAAAAAATTAAAAATACAGAACAAGACTAGAAGCATTTTGTTGGGCTGAGATAGTAAGAAAACAGATATTGGAATTTGGAGAAATAATAATCTGTATTTTTTACAGCAAACTATTAAGTAAAACTGCTGTCTGTAATGATTTGTGAAGTAGTGTGTCTATGTAATGAAATTTCAGTGTTAGAAGGTGTTAGAGAACAGACTGTGCTTTTCTTTCAAGTGGCTAAATTTGGTGTGATATTAGATGTGTGTTCAGGAAACATGCAGATTAAAGGAGAAAGGATCAAGAGATTCAAAAATTGGGGGGGTCCTAAAATTTTAGAATTGGTAATATTTGTCTGCATAATAAAACCAAATTTTTGGCAATAATAGAGCTAAGGAGATGATCTTTGTACCTACTGTAAAACCTGGAACAGTTTAAGTGCCTCTGGGTGGGATCAGGTTTAAGGTATGTTCCCCCCAGACACAAGATAAACTCAGAGGCAACTTCTTCAAATTGAAAAAGTAGTAAGAAGATCAGAAAGCAGAGAAATGTGACAGGTCTATGAATCATTTTAAAAACAAAATCTATTTGACAAGGAAATACGTGGATGCTGGTATATGGAACTAATTGGACTAGTTCATTTCAATAGTTGTGCTGCCAAAGAAATTCTGGACCAAAATAAAAAATTCTATGACTATTGGAGATTTAAGTGACGCTGGACTCTGATTTTTCTTGAGCAGGATGTTGCTTGAGAAATCCATAAACTTTCAGGTGTTGAATATTCCCCGGTACCATTCTGATGTGGTCCAAGAGGATAACACAAAAGGAAGAACCTCTGACAAGGTGGACCCAGGAGCCACAGAGAATGGTGAGCAAAGCAAGGCATTCCTAGACAGCAGAGCTGCTTGGTAACATCCTACAAAATGTCCTTAAAACCCCAGAGGAGGGGCCTGCACAAAATTGTGCTCAGATGAATTTCAAATTTTCTGTAGATACAGTTTGTCTCCTAGTCTTCTTTTTTTTTCTTCAGATAAGCGTTTACTACAGTTTTCCAGCCTCATTTCATCAGTGGATAGATTTTAAATTTGGAGTAGAGGGGATTGGAAAGGAAAGATAACTTATCATATTGGTCCCATCAGAAATGGTTCACCCATAAATCCCAAAATTCAATCTCAACAATGTGACCACACACACAGCTTATGCACGGAATGTTAAGTGCATACCTCATCTCTACAACTCTCTAAGGACATCCATGCCCTTTCAGTTTCTCAATCTGACAAACTGTCTATACAATATCATTCAACAAACATGTCCCAACTTCCTAACATGGGCTACCAGCTCTTCCAGAAAATGTAGAAGGCAAAAATAAAATCAAAGTAGCCAATTTCCTGGTATCCTGGAGCTAACATTCTCATGGGAGAGAAAAACTATGAGTAAGAATAAAAAATAATTTATTATATTAATAGTACAGCTTGTAAAAAATAGTACACTCAACTGTATGGATAAATGGATGCAAACATATAAGAGAATCACTAAGTGCTATGATTAAAAAATGAAGTAGGATGAGAGAATAGGAAAGACAAGGATCAGGGGAGACCTCTTGGAGACTATGACATATCACATTTAACATACTGTTGCCATCTTAACTCTAAAGCCTATGACATCAAATTAATTTTTTGGTTTATATGTAAATTATGTCTCAGGAACCCATAAATGGAAATAATCTCCACTTCCTCCTCCATTACTTCTACTGACCTATGAAATATTAGTAATCCTTGGGTTATCATCTTTTTTTCTCTCTGCTACCTCTGAGCAATTATATCATCATTTATTTATTCACATCTTACAAATATTTTGAAACAGCTACTATGTGCCTTGTGTTTTGCTCGGCTCTAGGTAAACAGTATTGGTTCTTATGGTATTTATAATAGAGTAAGAGATTTAACAGTTAAATAAATTTTACATGAGTAATTACTTACTATTGTGATAAATGCTGGAAAAGACATTTACTAGGTGCTCTGATTAGACAGTAAAGACCCAGAGAGTGAGATGGTGGGGAGCCTTCTAGACTGAAGAATAATGTATATCAAAACATTATGGCAGATAGGAGACATTTCTGGAATAGTAACCCTTTGAAAATTAGAACAGAAAATGTATCCCTCCGATTCCTACTTGTATTGCCTGCCAACCCTGGCCCAACACTTGGAGCAAAATAAACATGTAAAACCTTTTTTAAAGAAAATACTTGAAATAATTAGTGATGGGAAAAGTAAAGCCAGTGAGAAAAATACCAGAATAACTGAAAAAATAGAAATGATTATATAAAGCGAAATGTTTATAGTATGACTTGCTAGTGAGAATCTGCTGATCTCTTTGTTAGAAGCAAATATTATTTAAAGATGAGTGTTAACTTTATGAGTAACCCATGTGCTGTGTAGAACTAAACTAATTCTCATATTCAAATTAAATTCTCATGGCTTATAAAAGAAATTATTTTTTCTTGCTATCTGAAATGAATGTATGTTAAAAAGAAATATGGGCTGGGTTTACTTATGTAGTACTTCCAATATAAAGTTGGGATTTATAGCCTACATTAATTATATAAGCTATAAAACAATGGTTCTGCTCTCCAGCTCTAAAATTCACTTTCACTCCATGAAAGCAAGATGGCTTCTTCTTGTTGTAGTTTCTATATTTTGTTAAAGACAAAGAAACATGAATTTGAAGGTCCTATGTTTTTCCAGTCTGAGACCTTCATACCACTTTACAGTATATAGTACAATTTACTTTCAGAATGCTTTTTCTTTCTTTTTTTTTTCATTTAATTGAG
>NW_022900918.1:9343250-9361029 GCF_012274545.1 Fukomys damarensis
TTTATTGGTACGTTTTAGGGATACAGTACAGCTACATTCATTGTTGGGATCTTGTACCTCGACACGACAAGTCTTGATTCTCATTTTTTCCCCTTACCCCTGCCCTCCCTTCACCCCCTCCTCCCCTCCCCATGCTTTTTCTTATAGCATCCCAGTTAAGCTTAACCTGGGAGGCCAAGAGTATATCCTGTTTTAAAGTTTGGTGTTTTGTGGGTTCAGATGTGATTATGTGGGTGCCAGAATAAATCAATATTATACTTCTCTCTTCTAAATATCTCTTTGAGTTCCCTACCACTTGCCAGTCTCAGAGTCCTATACTTCCAGGTCTCTTTTAGCAGCTGGGCCTTTGATAAAGCATCTTAACAGATCCTATAATTACTTTTGTTGCTTCACTAACCGGAGCAATTTTTTTATAAACCTATCCGATTGTCATTCCTCGTTTTAGAAATATTCAGTGGAAACTGGAAATAATCCATCCTATATTATAGAGAGATAGGAAGAGGAATCACATTGCACTAAATTGATGAGTGAACATAAAGATGAATGTAAATGAAATTTTTAAATATGGGCAGGAAAGCATGAAGAGAAAATGAGAGGTTGAGGGAAACAGGGAACCAAGACAAAGTATGCTGATAAACAAAAGGACTTAAAGAGAAAGGACTATGTGAAGATGATCTTTACTATATTGGGTTATCTTTACCTTCCCATTTAAGGAAGAGACGAGGTATTCTACAGAAAACAATTAAAATATATGACTCTTAGTATTAAACAGGCATTAAAACTCCACTACTTTTGTAACTTGAACAAAAATTCATTATTTTTATGTAAGACTAATATCAAACACCTCTTCTTCCTTAACTTCAAACAGCAACTCAGATTCCTCTCCATTAAACTTAAGTCAAAATAAGCACAAGCAATGAACATAATTCAATCAAATGTGAATTATATTCCTATGAAACTACCATGCAAAAAATAATCACTCCAAAACTCAGAGTTACCATCAAAGATTATTGAGTCCAAATTGAAACTATGCCCACATCAACTGTAGGTCATCTGTAAGGCTATTTAAAATAATGATTTGGAAGTATTTAATACATTTTAAAATCAGTAGTAGGATAAGTTTTTTCTTTTGAGAAAACAGAATTATTGACATTTCAGATACAAAATATCTAACAAAGTCTGAGTGAAGATAATAGATGGTAATAATATCATTTTATAATACTATTTAAATGAGCATAAATCATTTGGAAAATCTGATCGAAAAAGGCAAAGCACATGGTCATATTTCACATCACATCTGTGAAATATTATAATTCTATTGTCTATTCTTCTATGAAAGTTCTCTCCTCAAGGAATGTCTTAATGAATAATAAAACTGACTTGATTTTTCCCACTGCAGTCAACTCTTCTGTCATGCTATTAATGATTAATAATGACTGTGCGCACAATCGTTTTCTTCCGCAGACAAAAGTAGCACTCTAACATAAGATGTTTAGTTTTTACTTTTATATGCGATAAAAAGATACCATGATCCTACAAAACACTTGAAATACACAGGAAAACAATGTTAACTAATGCTTCCATTCCACTAAGGCACTCAACTTATTGTAATTCTTAGGATTCAGTGAATTTTCTCCATCATATTTTAGAAGAAAGAGAATCCTTTTTGTGCATGTTGGTATTTTTGTGGTGTATTTTGAGTATATTGATATTTATATTTTAATACAGTGTGTTTGAACTTGGAGCTACCCATAAATAAGAAGGTATAGTTCCAATCCAAGCATCTTAATTGAATAGAAAAATGATAATCCATATTTTAAATGCTTGTATAAATGTTCTCAATATGTTTACAAGAACCTCTGACAAAGGTCTAAAAATGCCTGCTAAAGCCAAGCATAATAGCGTTGTTATTCTACTACTTATTAACAGAACAACGCATCCTATAACAATTAGATATGAATATTGCAAACTGAATTTAATATTAAGCTGTCTTTTAAATGCCACTTTGCAGCAGGCTTTCAAATGCTTAAAGCACAGCAGGAGGTTAACTCCGTCTTCAAATATTAAATCAAAACCTTTTTTTAAACCTGATACATCTTACTGAAAGCAAGGGCTCCTTTTCAAGAATCATTCAACTATCAGAACAGAAAACTGAGCCCCCAACTATGTTTGTGCATGGTCTCTCTTCACAGTAAAATGACAAGGTAGAAAATTAGATAGAATTGATGATAGATAAGTCATTAGACCTCTGAATGGGTTTCAAACATGTTCACATACACTTTTGTGACTGAAACCAAATTTTTGTCTTAAAATGATAATTTTGAGGATTTCATTTATTTTTTTGTTATGTTTGCACGTTGTCTTCTATCTGCATGAGCTCACTGAAAGTTTTATATTTCTTTATATTCATCAAGAATGCCCATCTGGTTTGACAGTTCTCTACGACACATTACAAACACATTCATGCTCAGTGTAAAGGCTATAAAATAGTTTTTTCCCTACAAACATATCTCCTTCCTGTACCCTTATATAGCTAAATAATTGCTACACATGTACATATCCACCAATTATAAATTGTTCATCTGCAAAATGATATTATTTAATCCAATGGGACAGTATGCAGTCCTCAAGTTCATCACATACACTGATTCTAAGGGTCTGATGTCAGCCAAACCGAACCTGAGTTAAAGACAAACTCCCTTAATGCCAATTGGCAGCCTGATGTGGGTAATGCCAATGTACCACATTAATTAATTCTGTTATGGAGCTTGAATTCTCTTCTTGAGCTTCTCCTAAAGATCTCAACACTAGAAAGTTGGAAATAGCCATGCCATTTGCATAATATAAAAATACAAAAAGAAACCAAAATAACTGAAATACTGCTAAATGTGTTCTATGAAGAGTCATACCTCAGAGTTCAGATAGAAATACTAATACAAATTGCAGACCTCCAAATGGCATTATTTTCCTTTTTCTGGTTTTGCTAATCCCTCTCTAACTTTATTTTTCTAGCAGAGAAATGCCATGTGAGGCCAAATGAAATTATTTTTTAAGTACATGTTTATTTCTAGGAATTCATAAAAAGATGATCTATTTTATTTCTTAAATCCAAAGAAGTCAGTGATAGATAGTAACAACTCACGCTTCACTTATCAAATGTAGAGAGGCAGATTCACTCTCTACACATGGTTATTTGCTTTTCCTATTTTATGGGTATTGCCACTCTCCTTAAAATTGAGACTATAAATAATATATAAGTGGAAATCTAGCAGATAGCACTTGTTTACTTGTGTAACACTAATAATTCAAGATTTATATCTCATATTTTAACTGAGAGAATCTGATTAAATCATAAGCCTACTGAATATAATTTTTCAATTCTATAGATTTGTGCTAAAAGATTAAAGTTATGGGTTCTAAACAGATTCACTGGTTGAAATAAAATACTACTGTGTCAATGTGAGAGTGGCTTCAACAGAATGATTGACATGATTCCCAATCCCAGCAACACTGGTCAGACTCCTCTACTTTTAAGAGATCCCAGTTTCCATATGTTTAAAACTAGCTGATCATATCTACCTCATAAGGGAAGAACTAAATAATAAACTTGATAATATTTTGGTAGAATAGTGTGTGGGATTTTGCACACATCCTTAAGTTGGCCCATTTTTCCTCAAAGCAGAGATGGATAAGATACTCAAAAGTCTAACTTGTTTTCTTTTGAGTGTGTGTGTGTGTGTGTGTGTGTGTGTGTGTTGCTGGGGATTGAATTCAGGGCCTTCACACTGAGCTACATCCCAGCCATTTTTTGTTTTTGCTTCTTTTAAACAGTGTCTCGCTAAATTGTCAAAACTAGGCTGAAACATGCTATCCTCCTGCCTCAACATCCCAGAGTGCTGGGATTACAGGTGTGTGTCAACACACCCTGAAAAGTCTGCTTTCTTCAACAAATCTAACAAGATTAGCTAAGGAAAATACAGAACAGATTCAATCACCGTCACTGATCATCCAACCTCGACTTTACTAACCACATAAAAACAAGCTAGAAAAAATGCATTGGTTTTATCTGATTAAAAAAATATGGTACTTAAGGTGACCAGCTTTTTTTACACTCCTTCCTCTGGAGATATGTTAGTCACCTATCACTATGACAAAATTCCTGAGATAATCAACCAAAAAAAAAAAAAACCGACAAGTTTATTTGGGTTCCTGCTTTTAGAAGTCCCAGTCAGTAGTTAGTAGGCCGTATAGCTTTTGGGTCTGTAGCAAGATAGCAAATTATGGCAGGAGCATGTGGGGTGAAAGTAGCTCATCCTATGATATTGAAGAGTTAAGGAGAGAAAGGAGCAGGATCCAATAGTCCCCTTCAAGGGCACTAGTCCAATAACCTAAGACCTCCTGCTAAATCCCACCTCTTAAAGTTCCATCATTTCCCAGTAGCACCAAGCTGGGACTACTAACCCTTTACACAGGGGCCTTTATGAGATATTTATGATCTAAATTCTAGCCAGGAGGGACAGATGGAGTAAACTCTAACAAGTCACATTGAAGAGGCCTTCAATAAAATCACTCATAGCAACCAGTGCTTTCTACAAAAATGGAAGCTCTTGTGCTGGGTGCTCTTTCAGTTGAAAACCTGGGGCTGCATTCTATTGAGGCCATCATTATGAACCTGGGGAAAATGTGATGATTTCTTTGCAGGTGTTGAGTGTGTAATCCCCAACACCGGTATCTGCGTTTAAAAGAAGTGTCAGACCATGAGATGAAAAGCAATCGTGTTATAGCATTTGTGCAAAAAAATTAGGTCCACTTCACTACTTTAAGAAAGCATAAAAGGAAGGCATTGTGGTTTCTCTTTCTTCAGTTAACAGTAGATGTCAGTCCAAGGAGGAGAAAGCATTAAGGAGTTACTCTGGAGGCTTCTAGTGCAGGTACAGCAATTCTGTGTCTGTCCAAGGAGGAGAAAGCATTAAGGAGTTACTCTGGAGGCTTCTAGTGCAGGTACAGCAATTCTCCTGTGTTACTGGGGTTGAGGAATTTAAAAGGAGATGGCCTGTCATCCTGAGTGAATGTGTGAATGAACGATGGTAGTGTTGGGCTGATTACCACCAAGCAAAAGTGGACCACATCAACAGAAACCATTAGAAAACATGAAAAGAACCACTAATACAAATAAAACCGGAGGATTTCACAAAAAAGTCTGAACTTTCACTTGATAAACAGTAGTACACTGTATTCCAAAGTTTAAGTGACAAGGGCAGGAGGCTAAACAAATGTCTGTAGAGAGATTAGTTTAATAACTTCCTGGTGGGCACTCCCATGCCATTTGTCAAGACAAATCTTGTTTAAGTGTGCATGTTAAGTATTCTACTATCACATTGAACTGAATTTTTCATCATCCCAATTCCTTTTCTTATTTCATTATTGTCTTCTACATAATTTGAAATTTCTGAAAAATATCTGATGTTCCTTAATCTTTTTTCAATTAACTAATGTGATGAACACATTATTCTGTTTGCAGAAAATTTCTCTTGGAGATCCTCCAGTCGTCAGAAAATGTTATAGACAAGGTTATAATTTATGGAACAGGGGATCATCCTGGAAAAACAGACCAAATAGATTTTAACCACTTAATTAAAACAGTCCATAAATAAAACAAAATGCCATGCCAAGATAACCTTTGTTGCAAACAATCACTTCTTTCCCATTGGCAGCAGGGATGTATATATATATATATTCCCTCGCTTCAGTTTCTAAGAATTCTTTTGCAAGTACCTAAATATAATTAAGTATGTCATCAATAAAATCTCTTTCTTAATCCATCCTGATTTTTTCCTGTCTCCATGTAAGACAGAAAAATGTATGGTGGAAAACTCACAATTTTAATACCTCTGGCCAAAGTCCTGTCATACGTTTCTTTTAACATTACCCACCATGATCGACCTCTCCTTTCCTTGTCTTCCTCATCTCCAAAACAGAATTAATCTTACTTAACCCTTTTAAATTGCTAGTGGGGTCACCAAAGTAATACAGAATGCTTAGTAATTGTTTAGTTCATGTATAAGAGTGTATGCTTTATTTATCCAAAAGTAGCTTTAGTTTTCAGATATGTTCATCAGTTTAATCACTAAATATATCTTTGTATGAATCAGTCTTTGCTAGCCTTATCCTTCCATGCCTCAGACCTTCACTCATTGGATGTGTGAGTCACTCAGCAAACATACAGTACCACGTTAACATGTTTTCACTGGTTGCAGTGTGCAAAGCACTAGACAAACACATCTTATATTCACATTCATTGTCATAATAATCCTACGAAATAAAACATGGCAGAGGCTGGCAGTAAATACAAAAATCCATAACCCTTTTTTCAAATCTCTCCCCAGCTAGACTGCGCTTCCCAGACTGCCTTGCAGCTAGATATGCCTGGATATGGTTAACTAAGCCTGGCTCTCCAGATGATCACTTGGGGCAAAGTTGCTGGAGGTCCTCAATTATTTATTTACCTTATAATTCTGAGATAAACTATAACTTTAAACCATTAAATTTTGATCATTTTTGCAGGGGAAAAAAACTCTTCTATGTTATTTGTGGGAGTGTAAACTAGTACAACCACTGTGGAAATCAGTATAGTGATTTCTCAAAACACTAAAAATAGGCATTCCATTTGACCTAGTTATTCTCTATCAAGTATCTTCCAGAAAAAGTTAAAGACATATTACAGTGAAACATATGCATGCATGTTTACAGCAGAACAATTCAGAAGCAGCCTATATGTCCAGCAGATGAATGAATAAAGGAAATGTGGCATTTATACACAATTGAGTACTATTCTACCATAAAAAAGATAAACTTGAATTATTTGTAGAAAAATGGATGTACTTTGAAAACATAATGTTAAGTGAAATAAATCAGACACCAAAGCTTAAATGTCATATGGTTTCTTTTATATGAAAAATCCAAATTATAAATAAAGAGCAAAATAAAAAATAGATAACAAGAAGCTGGGAGATAGAACTTTCTCAAATGGGAAAGGGATCAAAGGTGTGGGGGGAGGGAATGAAGGGGATAACAAGATGTGTTGTTTACATGTACCAACTCCATACAAGGAATGGGAACAGTATGCATCGCTAACAGGTACCAATAAAAAATTAAATAAAAATAAATTTTCATAGTTTTTAAGTTCAGTAACAGCTTTACCCTAATAATACAAGTGGAATTAGCTGCATTTTACACAGGTAGAAACTAAATTTGTTTTACATAAATTATCTACAGTAACAAAGGCAATAACAGATTACGTTAAGATTTATAATTTAGCTAAATGCTACACTATTTTCCAATGACATCCAGATTCATGGAGAATGACTACTCAGTGCTCAATTGGCAAGGTAGGCAGTGGCACCACTGAGCTAACTCCCCAGCCCGTGTTAAGTCTTACATGTTGTATATGTTTTGTGGTTAGAAGACATTTCAACATTATCTTTGATGTTCAGACATTTGGAAAGAGAATAAGAAAATCTTCAAGCTGGATAAAGTAAAAATTTAAGGTAAAATATATTAATTATAATATAAAATTTAATATTCACTGAGTGCCACTTTGAATCAAACACTTTAGCCATACATTATTAACAACTATTATTAATAACCATTTTATGATAGAGAAATGAGCCTCAAAGAGGTTCCATACACTACCATACTAGTAGCAAGAGCCTGAGGACTTCACCTCCAATACAGTTTGATCCCAAAGCCTTTGATATTTCTACCATGCAGTGTTGAGACTCAAGGAACAGAGGTGTTTATATTTTTGACTTTCCTCATGTGGATGTTACAAGAACAGAAATTATCTCCACTCAAGATCCAAAGCTTATTTGTGTTCATCTTTATTTTACCTTTTGCTTTAAAGAATCAGCTCTTGGATTAGAATATATTATAATTCAAGATAAATAGTAGCATAGATCTAATTTATAATTGTTCATCTCAGCTGTGAAATTATGTATGTTAGCATCTTTTTCTAATTGCACATAAATAATTTGTGGAAAATAAACCATGAAAACTCATCTTACCACTGCTTGAGTAGTTAGACTGTATAGATTATATAGGCGTAGAAGAAACTAACCATCAAAACATGGGGTTCTAATATCTGTGACGATAAGGGCTATTTTGTCACAACTAGTAAGTATGTAAATGTACTTTTTTTTCAAAATTCAAGATGTATTTATGAAACCCCCTTGCCTGGGCTCTGTGGCATAAGAAACAAATACGATATACGTGCCCGAATGGGTTGGGTTTGCACTACAGTTTAATGAAAGGCAATGAAACTTGGGCGTAAAACTAATAGGCAGCATACACGAAAGCAAAGTAAAAACAGTGAGGCTCTTAATTAGCTATGCATGGAAGTCCCCTTTTCAAGAGCATGTTGTTCAGGAATTTTTGTTAAGAGGTTAAAGAGAATGAACAGGCAATCGCCCTTTCTGGCTTTGACTCCTGGCCCTGCCATTCACTTAACAGAGCCCTCAGGCAAGTTAGGGTTTCTTCTTCACTTGCAAAATGAGGTTGTTTTGAAAATATATCAGATAATATTGACGCATGACTCAAACAGAGCCAGGCCAAGATGAGTTCCCCTTCTTATCTGGGAGCACCACCCACCTGCTCCACGTGTATTTCTTCATCTGCAGTCTCTCCCTCCTAACTCAGCTTAGGCAGAGATAAAGCATTCTTAACTAAGAACAATCCTATATTTAGATTTTCTTTTATTATTTAAATTAAGAAATTATTTAAATTATCCCTTTCACCTCCCATTTAAGCAAAATCATAAGCTCTTTAAAAAAAAAAAAAAGAAAGAAAGTCTTTTTGCCCTTAACATGGCATTTTCCATTATTCTGAAAGGAAATATATTCTATTCTAGTCATGAATGGCATCAGAAAAGACTTCAGAATGGGAAAATTAAAATATTGAAGAATTTGCTAAGCCATGCTTTATACTCTCATTATACTTTAAACATATAAGAGCTCCTCATTTACAGACAACAGTGAAAACTAAGATGCATTCTGCTCACATGGCAGACAGTGTCCTGAAACTGAATTCATTCACCCTCTAGATCTAATCATCCATGTTCCTAAAGTACAGAGGACATAGGAACATTTCCAACTGTACCATAGACATGCAGTATGCAAAATCCAGAGGGAGGAAGATTCTCTAAGAGACACAACCTGGTTTCTTCAACAGGCAAATTTCAAGACAAAAGAAATATATGAGGGGAATACTATAGGTTAAAGGATACTTAAGATATGTGTTAATTATTCTGTCTCTCACTTGGACTCCAGTTAAAATAAGCATATTATAAAAATGACATATATGACACAGCTAGAAATTTAAATAATATTTGAATATTTGATGATATTAAGCAGTTATTAGGTTTTTAAAGACATGATAATGGTAATGTGTGTTTTTATTAAAATGAGGAATAGTTTTTTTTACTATATACTAAGATATATAAAAGTGAATTTATATGAATATAGAATTTTCTTAAACATAGTAAGTATAAAGAGAAAAATAAGTGAAAAAACTGTTGAAGGTGAAAAAAGTACCTAGAGGTTCATTTCACCATTTTGCTTATTTTTGAATAGTTTCAAATTTTCCTCAGTAAAGCCTTTTGTAAAAGAATAATTTCTGAACCTTTAAAAACCCAGCATAATAAATATATAAAATTAATTGTTTTAAATTTAAAAGATTATCTAGGTACATTAATCATACAATTTCAGAACATACTTGAACGTGCCCAATCTAAAACATTTTATGTCAATTTTTTGTAGGTTTCGATTCTACTAGGTCATATTTTCCTGATTTTCTTCCATTATCCTCAAGTGGTGGTTTGGAATAGTATTAAAAGAGACCATTTTTCTATAACTCCTGTGATATTATTGGTATACATTTATTAATAGAAAATATTTGTGTATAATACAGTTAGGTTTACATCAAAGTACATTTAAAACTTTTTATCTTTCAATTTTCTACTCTGTTTTAATAATATATTTAGTATAACTGGTGAAAATGCATTCCAAAATCAGGAATAAATATTTAGTGATTATCAATAATTTTGGATTATCATCAATTACTAAAATTTATGCTAGGTTCCTGGAATTTAGCTCAGTAGCTCTGCTGCATGCCTCATAAGAACAAGGTACAGAGTTCCATCCCTGGTTAAAAAAAAAAAAAATGCTGGAGAAACAAACTGAAAGTGAAATGTGATGGAATTAATAGCAAAATATTTTCCTAGTAATATGTACATGACTTAGTGATGATTTACCTAAAATGCAGCCTCTATTCACCAGGAAGTTCAGTCTACAGCACTGCCAAACAAAACAAAAGAAAAATTTCCTAAGGTAAGACACAGATTTCTGGAAAAAGGAAAGTTGAAAATTAGTGTATCTTAGTGTACTGCTTAAAATGCAAAGTTCTGTATAAGGTAAATTGTAATTTTATGGAAATTTTCCACTTTGTTTCTATTTAATTAAAATCTGAGAAAAATTCACATTTCTTTATTATCTAGACATGTATACATCTTATTTTTAAAATAGACAATTTTTCTATTTAATTAAAATCTGAGAAAAATTCACATTTCTTTATTATCTAGACATGTATACATCTCATTTTTAAAATTGTTTCTTATTGCTATTCTAGCAAATCATCACAACTTAGTGGACAAAAAACAATATATATTGATTATTTTACAGTTCTGCATGTCCGAAGTCTAAAATGGGTCTCCCTGGCCTAAATTTAAGGTACTAGCAAGGTGGGTCCTTTGCTGGATTCTAAGGGAGAATTTATTTATTTGGTTATTTGTATTATTCACCTTCTAGAGGCAAAGTGTTTTCCTTGAATCACTAGCCCCTTACCTTTCAAACTCAGGCCAACTGAGTTTTTCTCACATTGTATCACCTTGATACAACTCTTTGGTCTCCCCCATCCACATTTTAGGGCTCTTGAGATTACTTTGAGACCACTCACAGAAAGCAGATTCATTTCCAATTTTAAGGTCAGTGGACTAGCAGTTTTCATTCCAGCTGCTACATAAATTCCTTTTTGTCATGTAACCTAACAAATTCTCAGGTTGTAGAAAGAAGGATGTGGATGCAGCTTTATGAGGTAAGTGGACATTTCTCATAAGCCAACTAAACTTAATTGTGAGGTATTTCTTTTCACAGGTACTTCATTTTCATAAATAGTTTCTATTGCTATTTTACTGATAAAATATAAATATAGATATATATATATATACATATATATCTGGCTGAAATTAGCAGTGATACTGAATTCTTTCAGGTGATCAAATAAAAGAGCTACAAAAGCCACTCTAAATGAATATTCACACTTCAGAGAAATATTATTGATGTATTCAAGTGACACATCTACAGTTTCAAAACGCTGAACAAAGTGCAGTGGACTAAGAAATACCCTTACCTCAGTAGCATTTGCTTATGACTTAGGCATAATGTATGATGTAGTGTCTAAGCTGTGTGACTTATCCAAACATCTGAAAGAAAGACATAACATTGCCAGAAGCCTGTTCTGGGTGTCAAAGCAGATTCAGGTCTTTGCATCGATGGCTGACAATCCTGGATCTTTTGCTGAAGAAGCTGTCAGAGCTTTTCAGGACCCGCTCTTTTAAGAAAATTCACTACACAGAATACAATGTCTTAAAAGGAGAGATGGAGAAACTACCATTAGTCCTCAAGATGAAAAAAGACTCAAATTCTACAATGTCAGTCTTTAAAAAATGTTTTTTCTAAAACGTCTGTACACAAAATCATAAGCCCTATCATGTTATCTGAAAACTATGTTGATATCTGGCACAAGAAAGGAACCTCTGCATTCTGGCCTATTTTCTGATTTGGGCAATGATACTTTTCTATACCGTTTCATTTTTAGATTCAACAGCTGAAAGAACTGCTTTTTAAACTATATTTCTGGTATGAAATTAATAATCAGCTTCCAAAGTACTTGCATTTCAAGGATAGTTCCTTCAGGCCCTTTGATGAAGTACAATATAGAAACACATCATATGCTTAGCAGGACTCACATTAAACATTCAATATATAAGTGAGACACAAAATAGCCTAATGGATATTACACTAAAATTAGAAGCATGATTTGATATGGGAAATCCTCCCCACCATTAACTCTAACTGCTTTAGCACTCCAAAGTTCGTTTTGTTTATTTTTCCTGTTTTCCATTGGAAAAATTTATCAAATCATTCTCAAAATATGCTTGTTTTGTGTAACTCTAATAGCTATTTTAGAAAGATAAATTATTCAGTGCAACAGATACATTTAAACTAACTGAAACTTTTGCTTCCGAGTTTTTCAATGGTTCCACAGTTCTCTCAGTTCCTCTCTCATCTTCCCACCTTATCCCATATATAATTATAACAATAATGATGATGATGATCACTATCAACTACATCCAATATATCACATTTCTCATGCAGCACTCATGATATTTCAAACTAAATAGGCGATATTTTAGAATTTTTTATCCTTTTACAAGGGAAGAAAACAAGGATCAGAAAGGTTAAATGCCGTTTGAAGACCACATAGCTAGTGCATATTTGACTTAAGATCTACTAAGATCTTGACTTAAGGTCTATTTTTCTCATAGTGCAAGTCAGTTCCATTGAACAGTGTTGCCTTTAATCAGCCAAGCCCTATCTGTTGTTTTTCAGAAGTCTGTATTTGTTCTTTCCTGTCCATTCATATTGCTATGTTCCCTTGTCCAGGTTACTATCACCTTTCATTTAGACTCCTGCCATAGCTTCTCAGCTGACTTTTGCAGCTCCAGTACTGCAGCCTTACAAGTCAGATTAACCACTTTGATCATGTCAGTCCCATGCTCAAAACCTCCAATGGTGCCACCCTGCCTAGAGGTGGGTTTTCCAACAGGCTGATCACAGCCCTCTGCCAGATGGATCATAAAACCACATCACCATGTTCTTTGTCGGCTTCCTCCTCTGCAAAGTTGTGACTTACACATTTGAAATGCACAGGGAGGGCTGCCACACCAGTCACTTACTTGCATTTCAAGTGCCCTGGATTAAAGAGAATATGAATGATGATAAGCTTTCACCATGTCCCTCATCCCTGCCACATCTCGTTTGTTAGAGGGAGTTGGCTGGAAACAAACAATGGAAATTCTAAAGTCTGCCTGCAAACTCCTAATTCTTCTCTTGATCTTTGTGGTTTTATGACAAAATGTTCCTTTTATCAAAACATCTGATACTTTCTCAGTTTCTGTCTTGAAAAAATACTCAAAATACCAGCCTGCCTAATTTGAAATGCATGCTCACAAACTTGCAGAGACAGCAATCTACCCATCGTCCAAGTCCTCCATGATTTGGTCTTATTCTCTTCTTCGCCATGTCTTCTACTTTCCTCCTGGCCCTCGTTGGCCGCTTTCTCACCACCCCCCTATCACCCACATGTGTTCATGTGCACTCATTCAAGGCATCTCTCTTGTGCAAGTGGTCAGCTGTGTTGTTCTTTAACTACCTAGGTGTTGAACAACCTTCTCTGCTCAACTAAAGTTATAAAACAGGGAGCTAAATCCTCTAGTGAACAATGAGGTATTGGACCGAATAATCTCTTTAGTTGGATGCTGAGAACATGGGTTTTCAAGTATGCCCTACTGCACTGAGATTTCTAAATGAGCATTATCCAGAATAATCATATCCTACTAAGAATAACTGGATCCCACCTCTTTCATAACTTTAGTGACAGGTTCCAAGATTATAGAGCTTCAAAAGTTTTGAGATAACTTCATCTAATCTTCACATGTTGCATTCAACTGACGCAAATAATTGTGTTGATGGTTATGTGTGTGTGTGTGTGTACATTTTATAGCTTAAGCTACATTTCTTCCTTCAGGAGACTTATGTCTATGTATCTTAGTGGTAGATATTTATTTGATATGATACATTAGCTATATGAAAAAATCAAGATGATAAAACAAAACATTACTAGAGTTTACATAAAGTATTTAAGGGGGACTAGGGCTAGAATTAAATGTGAAAATGGCCAAGGGGAAATTATGCATAGAAATAAATTTTACATTTCCTCAAAATACTGGGCACAAACATATTTTAAAAATAAAGCATATAAACGTGGAGTAAAAATTAAATTTTTTCATTTGGTTATTTTTTTCTTTGAAAATGACTTTCAGTAAAATCACAGAGTAACATAAAAATAAAACAGTGAAAACACAGTTTTAGCAAAAGTCCAAGTATAGTACAGAATCTGTGTAAACAAATTTTAAAACATGAAGTCTTTTATGACAGTTGAAATTTTAACAAAGCCACACACTAAAAATGCTACAAACAATTATCTATAATTTTGACTAAACTGCTTATTTTAAACAAATAGTTGCTATTCTAAGGTGAATTAATTAGGAACTATATTTGTTTTCTTTGTATGTACAACTGCAATCAAATCATGCATAAAGTTTATTAAAGCCTGATAATTTTTTTCAACTGCACCTCAGGTTCTATATTCAGTCCAAATACATATATACCAAAAATACCTACCTCTACTCCAAGTTCTAACTCTCTAAAAAGGGTATAATTGTATTGTAATTATTCAAAGATTTGTTAAATAAACATAGTTTGATTGACAAATTTATGATCTTAGAAAAAAGACTAATATTTTAAAAACAAAGAAACAGGTGAAGGGAGGGCAGGGACAAGGGGAAAAAATGAGAACCAAGACCTGTCATGTAAAGGTACAAGATCCCAATGATGAATGTAACTGTACTGTATACCTAAAATGTACCAATAAACTCAATAAAAAGAAAAAAATAAAGACAAAGAGTTTTTAATATTAAAAATTAATCAACATACAAATATGTACCTACCGCTACTGGGTTCTAAGAGTGGGATGTGGATTAAGAGTCTCCTTTCCTCTCAGCTATTGTGAGGAAAAAATAAAGGGAAATTAATTGTAGTAGGGACAGTAAGGATAAAGGAGTGACCAGGCCATCTCTCCAAAGGCTGGAGAAAGCATTGCCACTGAAATCAGAAAGATGATGCTGTGAAGTTTTTTGCTGGGCAAGCTCAGGATTCGTGTTTCTATTTCATCCATCTGCACCATGGCTAGATTCCAATCCTTTGTGTTCTTTATATTCAAACTGCTAATCATAATGGTCTTGCCTGACCTAAGGAAATTGAATAGAGTGAGTCTAGGAATATACACAAAGACACCGAGAGAGCTTCAAAAATTCTTTTTAAAGATTAAGATATTTCATTATGATAGCAGAAAGGGAATTCCTTTAAATGTCTTCTTGAAAAATTCAAGTTTATTTACCTATATCTTCCATGTCTGGTACAGTGTTAATTAGTAGAGATACATAGATGAAGAGGACATAGTTATTTTCTTTAGACTAGAAATCAGAAAATAACACAAATATAATAGCACATAATGTTGGAGGAACACGATACTACCGTGGTAGAAGGTTTAGGGAGGATTCCAGTTAGGTATGCATAACTGAGCTTTGAGAAGACTTGCACAAGCTGAAGGTTTCCTTGGACCAAAACTCAAGATGTGAATAGCAAAACAGAGATGGGAATAATGGGAGAGAACGAGCAATTAAGAAGCAGGCACCAACATGTAAATAATATAGGAAACTCCAGAGCACCAAGTGGGAATTTACTACCACAATCACAATACACATATAATTTCTTTAATGGATGTCTTATTCTTTGGAACATCACCTTCCTCTCCTATCATTTTCACTTATTAGTTGAAAGACTATTGAAACATAATTATTTGAGTTTCTGTCCAAGCCCCTGTCCTGAAATAAACTAGGTCTCTTTCAAGAAATCCGTTGTCTTTCTTCATCCTTCTCCTTCTCCATTGTTTCTCCGCTGGTGGCCTTCAGATAGCATGAGGAAAGCCCATGAAATTTCGTTTTTGGAAAGGAAAGCCTGTCACATCTCTGGGTGATTTCCATTTCATGCCATTTTCCTGACCAGTTTCTGGAAGTCCTCCAGAGGTTAGAACCTGTGGGAATTCTCCCTAGAAGGACTAGTGCAAGTGAACACGGCTTCTGGGGAGTTGGAAGATGGCTGCTTCCCCTGTTCCTGGCCCCTTGAAACTCAACCATCCTCATTTGGGCAATGATTTTGGAAGGTTCACCTCAGAGTTTTTGCTCACCCCACAAGATGGCTTTCTCCTGGCTGACATACTCAGATATTCTCAAAAACTCCTGTATCTTCCCATGGCAACCTCTAGATCTCTTCCACGGCGTTCTATGGCCATAAAAAATAAAATGTGTCAGGCACTCACACTCTCTGCTTTACCCTCCCCGTAGCTGCTCTAACTCAAATCCATGTATTAGTATCAGGGTGCATTGAGGACCTCGCACTTTCCCAGTGTAGGTATGGAATGACCCGAAACCATCCTCACTGTTGATAGAACTCACTTGAGCAATAAGGAAGCTTAGAAGACAGGACATTCATGGTAACTGGTTGCCTCTCTCTGTCCCCTAGAATAAAGAGGACTGCTTTATTAGAGAAAGATTCCCTTTCTATTATTTTTATCATTAATGTCTTTATGGTCACCTACATTTAACATAAAGAAAAAAGACTACAGAGGAAAAAAGACAGTGGATTTCTGAGAAGGGGAAATTTATTAGGAAATATTTAAAAACTATTACCTTCATTTAACATATTTGGATAATTACAAGTAGTTTAGTGTAGTGGCCAAGTAAAGAAACACACTGGGAAATAATGCACTGTGACTGTTTCAGATGAGAAAACAATCAGGAAAATGGTCTTCCAGTGACACATTTCTTGATTTAGGAGGTGGTTTCATAGTTAAGAACAAAGCTCTGAAGCCATATCATCTGGGCTCTTCCATATTCACCACCTACTTATTATATATCCTTGGAAAATTGACATTGTTTCTTTTTGTGCTATAGTTGCCTCATGTCTAGTAGAATAAAAGTAATAGTGCTTTGGATGGTGACTATGACAATTCATTAATCATGTATGAAAAATGAAAAGCATGACTGGCATTCAGAGAACACTCAAAACTGTTAACTTTATTAGCATTAATATATTAAAATAAAATTTGTTATTTTCTAATATGGTGAGAAAATCATCATGAACCATGGTGAATGTGTGGAGTTCTGAGGAATCCTTGACTATCAAAGCTCTCCCTAGAAATTTTAGCTATTTTTAGTAGAGTAGTAACAAATAAATGCCAGGCTAATATCAAGGATTTGCTAGAATGACAAGACTGAGGCAAGTCAGTGAGAGATAACCAGTATGATGTTTATTTAAGTAAAAGACCCTAGGAACCCAGGGTTTTTTCTCTTTATTTATTTGGAAAATAAATTCTTCCTTCTGATATGTATTCAAAGCTTTCACTACATTTCATGAAAATCATGGTGGGGTGAGTCAGAAGGCAAAATTTGGCCCTAAGAAAGATGAGACAAGATACCGTGATAATTTGTAGGCCCTTAATCATATAGGGAAATGGGAATATATATTATTATTAAATGACTTGAATTCTAAGTACTAAAGCACCTGGTGAGGTATCTTGAGGTTAACTTGAAAATTATGTTTTAATAAAGATCTCAGTATAGCCAGGCAAGGTGGTGCACACCTATAATCCTGGCACTCGGGAAGCTGATTCAGCAGGATCACTGTGAGTTCGAGACCAGCCTGGGCTATATAGTGAGTTCCAGATCAGTCTCAACTACATAGTGAGACCTTATCTTGAAAAAAAA